>NC_056737.1:365943185-365953185 GCF_019279795.1 Protopterus annectens
AAATTTTATAAAATGGTTATTTTTATGTATTTTTAAACTAATAGTATGTAACTAATGACATTACAATTTGTAGTATGTGTGCATGTCTGAAGCATTTTTATGTGAAGTGTAAAAATATTTATATGCAATTTCATTTTAAGCAATTTTAACAGATATTTCATATACAAAGGGTTACCCAGAATTGGAATTAATTAATTAATTAATCAATTTATTACTATGGTAAATAATTAACTAATGATTGTTTAATTAAGAGTATATAAACAGAATATTGGTATTAACATGAGATTCTGATGAAGTCTCATGATAAGAGACAGCCGCTCAATCTGTTTTGTGTGTGTTGTAATAAAAGACTTTTGGATTACTATTACCACTATCGTTCAGTTCGTGCAGATTTCTATTTCAATTTGTATCATTGTTGGTGGAGGACAGCCTTTATTGTACCCAACAGTGGAGGATTTTTTTTTTCTTGTTGTGTTTAGACTTTTTGCTAATAAAATAATGTAACAAAAAAGAGACTTAACATTTTGATAGTGTGGGGAATTCAGGACTTCAGAGCCGCAGATTGTTCAGGGGCTATAAAGAAATCATTTAAATGCTGCCCGCTATCTCTACTAAAGGTCCAGAACAAGTCTGTTGTACTGTTTTGTAATAACCAATGCTTTCAGCTCCAAGTTTTCTCTGCAGCACCAGTCTTAAAAGACCTCTTTGTTTCTTGGTAACACGGAACATGACTTAGCATATTTAAAAGTACATTGCAAAGTGTCTGAGGAGCTCTAACAGTGTAATAGTTGTGGAGGGGAGGGACATTTAGAACTAGAGTATTTTATTCTAGTTTTGCAAAATAATGATCTCAGGGCACAGCAATACAGTTTTGGCTATGGCTGCTAATATAAATTACGTAAGAAAAAATTATCTATGCTTTATTATGTAGCACACAAAAGCTTGTCCTATTATTATTCAGAACTACATCATTCTGCTTAAAAGATAAACAGGATGCTCAGAGTGCACAGAGGCCCTATTAAATGTGTACAGCAAGCAGTGTGGCTGTGAAGTAAATATATAAAACACAATCAATATGCTCTTCACAAAATTCTGCTGTCAAAAGACTGCCTGAATTTGTTAGGAGTTGCCCTAAACCCCTTCTCAGCAACCTTCTTAACTAGAAGTAATTTGAAAGGTATCCTATAAGATTTCATAGTTAGCAGAATGTTTATATTTAGCAAATGTCTGCTTTATTAAAAAATGTTTCATATCAGTTGCATATTATTGCTGGTATCACCATGTTACAGGCAAATGCATTTAAAAGAAAGTTTGTTTTGTTTTTTTTTAACTGTGGATTATATGGGCACTGTGATGAGGATGTGTGCTGCTTCAGCACTTTTTATTAAGTGAACTTTTGGTATAGAGATGCTTGGTGATACTGAAAAAGGTACATCAAAGTCCATTCCATTGTTATATGTTCAGAAGGAATTCAGTAGGTAAATGAGGAACAGGTGGAAAAGTAATACTGAGTACAGCTGTATGCACTCAAAATCATTATCGGCATCATCTTCATCATCTTCATCTTCATCATCATCTTCATTAATCCGTTTTTTTCATTTTCAACATGGGGTGGGATGTCATCTCAGCTGTTTCCCTCTCACAATTCAGTGCTAATTTCTACCTTCTTCAACAGTCATCCCTCACTGCCACACTGCTTCCCTCACACATTCCATCCTTCACTTTGCTACATGTCCACATTTCCTCTAGCCTTTTTCCTATCTCTCCCAAATCTTCTTCACCAAATCATCTTCTGCTTTCCTCCACACGTCAAACCACAATAATCTGTTCACTTTTCTCTTGTCTGCAATTGGCTTCTGCTCTGATGTTATCATTTCTTCATCTGTCCCACAGTGTGCATCTTACTACCCGTCGCATGCGCATCATCTCCATCACCTCTACTCTCCTGACTGTCTTGCCTTCACTGCTAAGATTTCTGAGCCATATAGAAGTAGTAGTCACATCAATGTTTTGTACACCTTCAGCTTCTTTGGCATTCTTCATCAGACAGTACCCATGAAACTCTGTACCCGTTGGCTACAGACCCACTGATTTTACTTTTTGAACTCCTCATTCAGACTTACCTTTGTTTCAACTACACCTTAAGATACTATGTCACACATGTTGACATTATTCTGACAATTTTACTTCAAGTTTGAGATGGGAGGACAGATTAATTCAGCAGTTAGCATTAATGCCTTACAGCTGTTTGTTCTTTGTCTTGGTTTCCATTTGGGGTGACTTCTACATGAAGTCTGCACATCTTTTCTGAATCCATTTGGGTTTTTTGCATGGTGTGGTGTTTCCTCTCACATCCCAAAGACATACTTGGCAGTCCTTTAAATTGTCTGTAGGTGTTTAAGTAACTGTGTGCATGCGTGTGTGTGTGTGTGTGTGTGTGTGTGTGTGTGTGTGTGTGTGTGTGTGTGTGTGTGTGTGTGTGTGTGTGTGTGTGTGTGTGTGTGTGTGTGTGTGTGCATGCGCGTGTGTGCCTGCGTGCATATGTGTGTGTGTGTGCATGTGTGTGTGTGTCTGTGTGTGTGTGTGTGTGTGTGTGTGTGTGTGTGTGTGTGTGTGTGTGTGTGTGTGTGTGTATGTGTGTGCATGTGTGTGCGTGTGTGTGTGTCTGTGTGTGTGTGTGTGTGTGTGTGTGTGTGTGTGTGTGTGTGTGTGTGTGTGTGTGCGTGTGTGTGTGTGTATGTGCATGTGTGTGCGCGCGTGTGTGTATGTGTGTGTGCCCTCAATGTGGTTTGCCTCCAAATGGAAATAGTCCTCTGCCATACATCTACTGAGTGCCAAAATAAGCTCCAGCTCCCTGTGACCCTGAATAAGACAAAGGGGTATCAGAGACTGAATGAATAAAGGAAGGAAGGAAGAAATAAATATTTCAGTCTTGTAACAATAGAATCATTTTAGTAGTTTTGCCATAGCTGTATAAAATAAATTTCTTATGATCTTTTGTTATAAACTATCGTGGTAAAAATACTCTCTTTCTGCCTGTAAGGTAATTTAACATAGTACCTGTGGCTTTGCCTTTCAGAACAGACTTCCACAAATTCACTATAGCAGTTCATGACAGGGATAGCAAACATCTTTACAAGATAAAAGTAGTAAAGTGCCATTCACTTTCACATACTATGTACAGTGTTACATTTACACTGAAATCTACGGTATACAGAGTTTCATTCTCATTTCATTATAACACACACAATAAATACAATATACAGAGATAGCAAACATCTTTACAAGATAAAAGGAGAAAAGTACCATTCACATTTACATACAATGTACAGTGTAACATTTACACTGAAATCTACAGTTTACAGAGTTGCATTCTCAAGTCATTATGTTACTTCCAACAAAAAAGATGGTTGTGCTCCTTACAGACACATGGCCACACAAATGCTAATTGTAGCCACAAGAACAGCATTGTGATGACAGTATCCCCAGTGGTAGGGTTAGTGAGAGAAGAAGAGCTGTACAAGTCAGGAATGATGGGACAGTTTTCTTAACAGCAAGTAGTAAAATGAAAAGCAAACTAAACAAGCCCATCAAACATAATCTATGCATCATTTCTTGATTGTTTGTGGACATAAAGTATGGTCAGAAGCTTACAGCCAGTAGAGTTTTCAGAAACAGCATACTGTACGTTAATAGCACGTGAAGAAATGAAGCATGGCAAAAGACTTCTTCCTGTATGGGCAGAAGTTATATGGACAGTGACATGCATTGGGAGTATTCTCCATGGAAACTGTTAGATACGTTTACCAGATTCTAAACCAAGAGGAAGATATACATCTCCAAAAATTAACAAGCTCCAATGAGCTCGCTAGCACCACCAAACACTCAAGGCACTGTGGAGATACCAAATGCAAATATTCAATAAACAACCGAAGAACAAATTAAACAAACTTTTCATAGTTTCTGCACTCCAAAACAAAACCATAAAATGCATAACAGTATTCCTGGGTTTTTATGTACAAGGTGTATATGTTTTTAAGAGTGAATAAGTAATTCATTAATTGGTAGAATTAGATAATTGTTTATATTATTTAAAGGTTGAGGAAAAATGAATGCAATATCTGATGAAGTCCTATGGAAGTATGAAAAATACAGTGATATTGTTAAGCACTTTATGTTTTTTGTTTTGGAATACGGAAACTATTAAAACTTTATTTTCTTCCTGGGCTGTTTATTGAATGTTTGTACCTGGTGCCTCCGCAGTGCCTTGAACATTTACCAGATTATTATATGGCTACTGATGTCTATCAGGAGAATTCCCATGGAAATAGATACATTTAAAAGATTGTCATATGGCTACTAATGTGCATTAGGAGAATTCCCATGGAAATGGATACATTTATCAGATTGTTATATGGCTACTGATGTGCATCAGGAGAATTCTCATGGAAACGGATACATTTACCAGATTGTTATATGGCTACTGATGTGCATCAGGAGAATTCTCATGGAAACAAATACATTTACCAGATTGTTACATGGCTACTGATGTGCATCAGGAGAATTCCCTTGGAAACGGATACATTTACCACATTGTTATATGGCTGCCGATGTGCATCAGGAGAATTCCCATGGAAACGGAAACATTTACCAGATTGTTATATGGCTGCTGATGTGCATCAGGAGAATTTCCATGGAAATGGATACATTTACCAGATTGTTATATGGCTGCGGATGTGCATCGGGAGAATTCCCATGGAAACTGTTGGATACATTTAACACACTGTTATATGGGTACTGACATGCATCAGGTGTATTCCTCATGGAAACTGTTTGATGCATTTACCAGATTGCTATATGGGCACTGGGATGTAACAGGAGTATTCCCCATGGAAACTGGTTGATGAGTTCACCAGATTGGTAAATGAGCATTGACATATATATAGAGAATTCCTCATGGAGTCTTTTACATTTACCATGTTGTTATATGGCCCTGACATGTAACAGTAGTATTCCCCATGGAAACTGTTTGAAATGTTTACCAGACCGTTATATGGGCACTGACATGTAACAGAAGTAATTCTCCATGGAAACTATTTGCTACATTTTCCAGCTTATTATATGGGCACTGACATGTGCCAAGAGTATCCCCCATGGAAACTGATACATTTACCAAATTGTTATATGGGCACTGACATGTATCAGAAGTATTCTCCATGGAAACTCTTTGATAAGTTTACCAGATTGTTATATGGCCACTAATGTGAATCAGGAGTATTCTCCATGGAACCATTTAATACATTTAATGGATGGTAAACTGAATAGCTGTTATCACTGTTACATTTGAATACCTAGAACTTGAGCTTTGTCTATGTTAAGCTTTTGGTGTCATATTTTAGAAGCTGACCAATGGAGCTCATGGACTGGAGTCACCAACCTCCAGTGTTTATTTTAAACTAGAAAGAGAGCTCTGAATGAAGACTCTTGAATAATTAATTAGGCTGTTTGAAATACTGTTCTGGGCTATAATGCCAGTTAATATAGCTGCCATTAACGTAGTGAGCTATTGCTCCCAGCAAGCTGGCACTGAAGATAGATTAGGATATGGTTGGCTCTACAGCTCAGATCATTGCGATGCTAACTGTGCCACTAGTAAATTATATTAAAGGTAGCTGTCTTGGGGGTGATAACAGCTGGTGAGAGGATAGAACAGCAAGAGGTATGTTTTACTTAGTTTTACTGAGCCCTGGAACTTGTTTAGCTGGGTGTAGTGTGTCCATGATGTTCTGGTGCTTGGATGTGCTACGATCCTTTAATGTGTAAAGACGCTACTAGGAAAGAATATATGAAATGATGATGCAGTCCAATGTTTATTATACAAAAGGGGATTTTCAGACTGCTAGTATGAAACTAATATTCTAATAAAAGAAAAATTAAGCAACTTTAGAGCAAGAAATATCAGTATGTGACCGCAATGCATAGATGATATTTTAAAAGTTCATAACAGAAAACAAATGATAGTGTTCCATGTTTTGTCTGTAACCATAGTAAATTTAAAGATGGCAATCTAATTACATTTATCTGTATATGCTTAACACATATGAGATGCCTGCCTTCACATACTGAAGTTTGCTCACATCTATTTTCTGAAACAGTTTCACAGATCCTTGAATGTACCCACATTTCTGTTTCTTAACAGTTGTATTTTATACATTTGCTTATCTTGTGAATTAACTTCCATAATATAAAATACATACTTTATATGCATGTCTATGAAGTTTTATGGAAAATATTGGTCTGTTCAAATGGCATTAAATGTTCCATACTTATAAAGCATCTTCCAGGAAATCATGAATATTCCATGGGAAACCAAACATTATGTTACTCAAAGTACACAGGACTGACATATGGTTGCTATCTGCCTTTTTTTTCTTAGTGCCCTGCATTTATACAAAATTATTCTTTACAGACAAGAGGTCACATGACTCCTGTTGAGTTACATCTGAGTGACGTCTCCAGGTGCATCTGCAGTTAACTCCTACCGATGCCTCTAGTTGACAAATATTGCTTGTTCGTATTTGCAATAATAATTCCAAAACTATGCAATGTGCAATGTTTTAAAAGATTTCATCTTCAAGCATAAACAATGGCAAACTCAACTGCATTAATATTTGACCTCTGCCTAGTGCACATAAAGAGATATTCCCCGGGATTCATGAAGCTCGGCGCAAGGCTGGCGTTAGGCTTGCGCCGACCGTGCAGCATGTAGATGGCGCAGTAGCGCCAAATGCATATTAATGAAGGCGTGCTGCCGCCACAGCCACGTGTATAGGAAATGAGCGCGAGTGCATAGGGTGTGTTGAAGTGCCACACAGAGGCGTGGAAATGTCAGCTGTCGACGTGCAACCTAAAATGCTTGCATATAACAATTTGCCTGCAATAGTAATCACATCTGTCAGTGTCAGTGGATACTGAAACGTATGCAAAGCATGCAAGACAGTTCCTGCAAACACAAAATTAAGAAGCAAACACAAATGCATGGTAGGGAATAACAAGTCCCCATCCCTCGAACAAATGGCATTGAAAACCGTGTGCCCCTATTCCAACACAGTGTAGATAGTTATACCAAGTGGAAGTGAAACGCATCATGTTAGCACGCCGCCAATAGCTACGTCCAGCCCAATGGTCAGGGTCACCAGCTGTCCCACATTGTGAGGGAAGAGTACACAGCTGGGCAGATGTGCCCATAACAAAACCATGATAAATGTAAATATCTAGCGACCGTATGACAGAATTATATCCCACAACGCATGTAATAGTCATATACAATAGGTATGTCCTTATGTAACATACCACATGTGACAAGAAATAGAATAAGCAACAAAAATGAAACAGAAGGAGCATATAAACTGCTACAACAATAAGCCAACATGTAGGCAGAAAGGAAAAGTATTATCCGTAGTGTTGACCGTGGGTATGTGTTGTCCAGTATAATCGGATATGTGTCTGGAATATATCCTATCCTGGACATATGAAAAGGTGGCACCCTACAATGATCAGAGCAGTCGGCCAAAATCCACACATATGTGGTCCAAGCCGTACTTGTCAGGGTGTGTCACAGTTGAACGAGTATTACCCGGGTGTACCAACCATGTCATGAAAGTTAAGTATGGGCGTGTACCTATGTGCGTGATGTACAGCATGTGGAAGGTGAAACATGCCAGGGTAGTCCACACAATCATACAGGTACCTGACATATGTAGTGTATGCAATGTGTTACCTTGACTGTGTCATGGGCCATCAACCAAAGCAGTGATGGATGGAGTGTCAGGAATATGTGTGTGTGAGGGGGGGGGGGGGGGGTAATGGTATAATCCTCAAAGGCGAGACTGTATTGTATGCAAAATAGGTGAACTGGAGTTGTATGAGGGAGCAGCGGGTGAATCAGAAAGAAACACAAAGAACAAGTATACAAATCTGCAATACAACCTGACAGGCCATACTGTAGAACACAATCACACAAACACATGAATATTAAAATGTGCGATACAAATGTACAGAAATGTCACCGGCACATACCCACAGAATGGTCCTGATGGAAACGGCCCATTCAAATGCAACACACCTGGATGCATAATTGAATACCCATCATCCCCTCCACAGCACACAACCCACCCCCATTCCTGAACGTCCACCAAATCCAGCCATACTCGGCCTACTAGCTTGGCGCAGCCACATCTACACATAGTGACCATTACTCATATGTAGTAGGCAGTGTCACCCTAGGCAGTTACAGGATTGCAAACTATGTATCCCTTGCATGTAAAACCCCCAACACATTTTTGTAAAGCCAAAAGAATGGTCAGTATTGGTCTTGTTAAATTTTTGGATATCCCTCATGGGATAAGTAACTTGTGTAAACATCAGAATGGGTATCAAGACACGATGTCCAGTCCTGTAGACATCTGGACACAAGTTGAATGTGCAGTAGTGGTGCACGAGACTGTCCAGCCCTAGACGGTCATGCAGAACCTACTACCCAGGATCAAACACCTGCCCGTGACGCACATGTCCCCACATGAATAATCGAGAGAATATATTGTACACATTCACATAGTGGCACTTGGAAATAGGGTGATGAAGGCACTGACATAAACAGGGTACCCCCTGACCCACTGTGTAAGGGACAGTCCCTGTTTGGGTAGGTGTGTCCTGACCAACAATGATACAATGCCAAATGTCCTGTGATTGTAGGAAATAACTATGTACCATACTGCATGTAACAGTTGCCTAAAGCAGTCATGTCAGGATATAAAATACATAATTCGTACAAGAAATAGACTAACAGCTAAAGGTATAGGCTCTCAGCTAGGAAAATAATGAATGTTCTAAACCTGCACTGACCGTGGGTATGTGTTGGCCTAAACAATCTGGTGTCCCCAGAATATATCCCATCCTGTACATATGACAATGTGGCAACCCTACCAATGGTCAGAGCATTCGCACAATAACTGGCCAGCCTCTTAATCAATCACAAAGCCAGTGACCTTTGGAGGAAAGTTGTTGAATGAGAATGACTAATGACAACAATTAAGGGTAATAGACACATTTAACTGCAGAAAATAAGTAGTAATACGAATCTGTCAACACGTTGCAAGTTAATAATACTAATATTGTAGAAGTGTCCGTGATTGTCCCTGATTTGTCATAGCCTTGTCCCTGTCACTGTATAAATTAATCCCCGAGTATCACAGAGGTCCATACACATATGTACACCAACCAACTGTCACATTTGTTGACAGGACTATTGCATACCTGTAGTGAATTTATAACTGATGTCCAGAATAATATTCATCATTTATATGAATGAATGAAATAGTCAAATGTGAAGGGAAACACCAGTGGAAACCCCCCACCCACCCTGTATCATGTAGTGGAACCACTCCCCACCCTATATTATGTAGTGCCAACCTAATAATGTGGTCAGAGGTGCCCAAACACCTGCGTCTGTAAACACAGGTAGAATGTTAAAATCGGGACTAACTGTCCATGTGCTACATCTGACATTTGAACAGGTACAGGGCAGGTCTAGTCACCAGTCGGGCAAGCCTAAACCCGGCCCAGAACATGAACACCCTGACAATCAAACACACGTATGTGCCAGGACTATAAGCGTAGGAGTTCGGAATATCCTTGGAGTGAGTAGACATGCAGCACAGGTCCAGAGCAGTAGGAAATAGGGAATGTCAGAAGTGTAGTACTGCAGTTTTCCCAGCAGGAGAATGGATGCCTGCTGTGTAAGTGAAGCGGTGTGGCATACGTTAGAGTAGCTATGAATCATGGGTATACATATAAATGAGGCAGAACAACAATAGTGTAGTGGTTAGAGCATCCACCTAGTGTAAAGGCATTCCCGGTTTAAGTACGACTATAGAACATATTAATTTATTGTGTAATGAATGCCTCTGTGCTGTAAAGCCAACATTTAAACATGTAAAGG
>NC_056737.1:365958185-365981148 GCF_019279795.1 Protopterus annectens
AGGTCGATAGACGTATCCTGGGGGTGTTCTGGACCTGAGGGCAGTGCTGGAGTGCTGCCTATGTTGGATGCACACAGTGCAACTCCTATACATGGCCGAGCACAGGTAGTGTCATGTTTGGCATCTATTGTACTGTGTGCGGGTCAGAGAGGGTGAAATCCCTGGGTACCTACTGTGTCAGTGCATATGCCTTGTGTTGTCTCTTTGCCAAGGGCAGGTCATACTGTGCACGGTCCTTTTGCCGACTGGGCCCTGCTCAGGTAGTTCCTTCGCCAAGTTACACTGTGCCTGTTCAGGCCTTGGCAGTGGTGTTGGGCCATGTGGCCCTGCCCCATGCTGTTCCTGCTGCAACTGTTGCTGCAGGATCAGATTGTGTGGCATAGCAAATACCATAACAATTTGTGTGCATGTAGCTAGTGAATACTGCAGGGCTCCACCAGATGTGTCCAGATACCAGAACCGTGACCTGGGCATCCCAAACACATGCTCAGTTATATTTCTTGCCTGTGCATCTGCCTCATTATGGTGTGAGTGTTCAGGTGTGTGTGCATTGCTGATGGGTGTCATCAGCCACGACATCAGTGGTTACCCAGCATCCCCCACTAGGAGACTGTAGGGGATGTCCATATTGGCAGAGGTGTGGTACAGCTGTGTCAGAATCCATATATCGGAATCATCATAGCTTCCAGGGCAGACAGCACACACATTCAATCTAATGCCCTGCCCATCGCATACGGCCTAGCTGTTGGAGGGTATACCCCTGCAGTGAATGTAGGCCTTACCCCGCTCACTGGGTGGTACTTTGATGTGTACGTGTGTGCAGGCTATAGCATCCAGTACCCCAGGGTAGTCAGCCATGTGGTGGAAGAGATGCATATTGCTGGTCTACTATTCACGTGTGTTGAGGACATGTACGTGCTCACTAGCATGTGTTGACATGGCGTCTGTGAACTGGTGCAATACTCTGGATTTAGATGCTTTTGAGATCCCCATGATATCCCCAGTTGTGCTGTGGGAGGTACCTGTGGCTAGTATACCTAGGCCAACAAATACCATGGTGATGGGTTTCCCTTGGCCTGTTTGATGTGTTAGGTGTGGCAGTCCCAGGTCAACAAGCTGCTGTAGGAGGTCTCTGTCCACCCCATAGTGCTCCACCATCCCCAGCTCATGTAGCCCCTGGTAAGTCATTCTGGGTCTATAAAGTCTTATGTCACCCCAGTAAGGGTTGTTCGGCAGCATACACATCCTCACTTCCCTCAGCCTCCTGAACATGTTGGTCTATGTTGCCTGCTGCAACCCTTCTCATTTGTTTGGACTGTGTTATGAAATGTCCCTGCAGGTATACACCGGTAGTGTAGAGTGCGGAAGAAACCTGTGTGTATGCTGCTTGCTCACATTACCGTACTGTTCAGGTGCGGGCTGGCCATGTCATCTGCTGATTGTGCTGATCATCAGCTGTTTGTGGAGCCTGTTCACCCTGACTACCCCACCACTGCTGTCATCCCTCCCAATGTCACCAGGCAGGTATAGACACACCCCTAGCTTAGGCATGCTAAGGCAGGAGCACTCCCGAGGCACAGGTCTCCAATGTACGTACAGTATGCCTGACCCCCCTCCTATGCTGTCAGCTATATTCGAGCCCTGCACCCGGCTATCTACACACATACACTCCAGGGGTCTGCATCACACCCTGGGGATAAATGGGATACACTATTGTCAACCTCATCTGCATAGTATAGTCTTCTAATGAATAGTTATATGACCCATACCGAACCTCCGAATTAATAACCACCGCTTAGTGCCGCTCATATCCGTACACAACTGGTAACAGGTGCCTTACTATCACCGTATTTGATGTCCCATGGTCTTCCCAGCAACAAAATAACCGGTGTCTACACAACTAGAACCCGGGACCCTGCACACAACAGTTGATTTGCATGACCACTACGCCATGGCACATATGCATACATCCAAGGTTATCACGTACAGATCATCCAGCACAAACATTCAATAGTGCTGATGTCCCCAGACATATATGTATATATCAATGTCCATCTCTCTATATCTACATATATATATATTATATGTATATATATATATATATATATATATATATATATATATATATATATACAAACATACACGCACATATACATATACACACATATGTAGATATTGCATTTATATCACAACAGCGGACCAAATGACAGCAAAGCATTAGACAGGAATGAAAAGGAAACTACATGTGCCACCTGCATCATGTAGTGTTGTTACTATCAAGGCATGTGTGTTTTGTTGCATCACACGGGTCAGGCTGTATTAAGGGTAAGAGTAAGGCTGCTGACATTTACTCACCAGACCTATTGGTGAATGTATGTGTTGACAACCCAGTGTCTTGGCCGATTATGCGGGCGGTGGACATTATATAGGACAGCAACAAAACACACTGAACACATCCTGAAGCTAGTCACCCACAGATATCAACACATAGGGTATAACTACCAAACACACACACCTGCCATGACTTGGAATCGAGCACCTACCTGTCTATTCTACCACACTACAGCATTACGCAGTAACAGAATGCGCTACCGAGATTACTTGATCACAGCACTCCCAGAGGCATACTTCTAGGTGGGTGACATCATCAGCAAAGGCAAAGACACCGATAGGGATTGTACGGAGAGTGAGCCATCTAAAAACATTATTCTGTCCCCAGGCAGCTGGAAACACACACACACGTGGCAGGGCTGGGATTAGAGCATAGAACTGACTACCTTATCACACTACAGCATTACATAGTTACAGAATGCACTACCGAGATTACTGGATCACAGCACTCTCAGAGGCATACTTCCAGGTGGGTGACATCATCAGCAAAGGCAAAGACACCGATAGGGATTGTATGGAGTGTGATCAGTCTAAAAGCATAATAGTGTCCCAAGGCAGACGGAGATGAACACACGGCAGTGGTGTGAGCAGGACAACTTGCTATCTACGGAGCAGTAGTACAACACTACATAGGTACGAGATGCACCACAGACAGTACACCTTTCAAGACAGTCAATATGACCTTCTAGGAATGCAGACATCAACATGGATGCTGGCAGTTATGGTGTACATACCTGTGAACCACTGTGTTAAATTTAGGAATCCATCCTGAAGTGGGGTATGGCCATCTGATGCTTGGATGACCACTATCGCTATACAGGATAACAATGGCCATGGCCATGCACAGGGGCACACAACTGACACAAGGTGTCACTGGGCATGCTCACACACTTAGTAGCACACATCTGTCTGGAATGCACTATGTGCCCATCTACAAAATGGCATAATGGGCATGCTCACACACTTGGTAGCGAAGGGGTGTCTTGTATGCACACAGATTCTAAACAGGGAAGGGCACAGTTTGTCGATAGTCATCATTGTTAGCTTGAACGCTGTACGACATATGTCTGACACCGGTCGTGTACACAATGTCTGCTGCTGTCCATCACCTTAGCTGTACCAATCCAAACCTGGCACACTAATACCACCCGTGGTGTTGTCCTGGCAGGAGTGGGTACTTCGCACATGTAGTACCATACATAGATGAAGAACCTGAGACCAGGTAAACACCCTGACACCTACAAGGCAACTGCATTGTATGTGTATGCCAAATAGTGCTAGATGTGTAGCGTTCGGAATCATAGCTGCCAATCTAGATCCAACAATGGGGAATACTAACATCTGTGCAGTGAGGAACACCTGGCATAAGGCTCAGTCGTGCACAATAGCACTACCACTGTATACCTCAGTTACTGACATGTGTGCCATAAGACCATTATGGACCACTCCAGGTGTTAGTGTCCCCATGTATATGAAGGCCACTCACATGTACTGACCAGTACACTCTCAAAAGCCATCACAGATGTATCAGGTGCAGATCACAGTGGTAAATGCCGCACTGTAGTATGTAGCCCTCACACATCACCGTGTCCTTGGACCAGCAACACACATCCATACATTAGTACAATACCATGTTACTCATGACCAATGTACTCTACCTAGCTGTACAGCAACTGTGCAGACTACCCATGTACTGACAGGGTTCCATCATGTGTTATGCAATGCAGTGATACCACTAATCCTAACCAGGTTGGCTGTACACATAACAGGGGCCCTGGGTCTTATACAGCTGTAACGATAACTGTTGCTGTACACCAGGCAACACACCCATGTTTGGATGTGTCATACATGTAACCACCGTGGATATGTACATGCCCCCCCCACACACACACACACACACAAAACACATATGTACATAGCATAGCTAATGCTGTCCTTCGTGCAGACACGTGGCTACAGTGATTACATGCATGCACATGGAAGGTAGGTCCATGACTGTTAAATGCTAACAGTACATAAGGTAGCAATGCTGACTGAGTTAACATTCCCTCTGTACTGCTTACCCATGATAACTATCATAGCATACAACAGTCCATGTGTCATGTATGTCACATGTTCACCAATTGCAATGCATACAAACATGGCTACATGACAGGAATGTAGGACCTATACACATGTACATGTAGTGGTGTGCATTCAGCTGCAATGCATGAGCAGTAGCTGATGTTTGCAGTTTATCTGTGTCCGACTACAATGTGCAGTTGCAATGCAGTCCCATCATTCACACCTGTATATGGTGAAATACTGACATAACGGTAAGATGTACATCAGATATGGATGGATGTGTGTACATAAAGTGGTGGGCTACCTCTACAGGTGGATGTTTGTTGGAGACTGCTCACAGGTGTGTCACATGCCGTCCTACCAAAACATGTGCAAAGAGTAGGCTATGTTTCCGGTAATTGAAGGTGTACATATACAACCTACAAAGCGGTCAGGGTGTCACTGATTGTAAAGCAGTTGACACCTGTAACACTTAAGTCCTCCTGTGTTCATATAGCTGCACACTTGCCGAAGGTAGCGTCGGTACACATTGTTATGCAGGCAATCCTGCTGCATGTCTGTCAGACATATCAGAAGAGAGCAGGTGTTTGATTCACAGTACTGCCATGTGTGTTTGCCTGTGTGACCATATATGCCACGTATGGTGGGGAATAGATCCCAATTGTAACCCACCCGTGTACACAGCAAGACATAGGCAGAGGTGGTGTGTGTATTACACACGTCAGCTATCTGTATGTGCATGACATGTGGACTCCAGTGTGTGTATGTGTATGTATGTATGGCTGTCTAGTGCATGGAGTGAGGATGTATGCTACCATTGAGAAATGATAGGGCCCCAACCCCTCAAGGTGATGCAATCTACTACCCTGTTTATGCTGCCAGTCTTACGCATTACTGACTACCTGTACATGTTCATTCTCTGTTTCGCGTTATGTGGGTGCACCGTACTGTAATGGTAAATAGCACAGAGGCAGGGGTCCTCACCTCAACACTATCCAGTGTATGTTACAATGTCGTTGACCCTGTGAGTGTGGGCGTGTTACTGTGTGTGTCTGTTTATGTCTGTGTGTGTTCACATACTGTAATGTGACAGTGTTTTACTGCTACACAGAGAGTCTCCATGCTATCAACTGGCCCCCACCCTTGACATCAGCTAGACCGCTGTGTAACCCCCCCGCACCATGTAGTTATACCTGTGAAGTCACCTGGTATGGATGTCCCATCTCTAGCCACTGTAGCCTAGTACACAGCTCACATGCTCCTGGATCAGTAGGTGTGTTGAGATCTATGGAATGTCAGCCTTACTAACAGTGAGGTAGAGGCTACGTATAGCATGCTGGTATTGCCATCCATGCCTGTGAGTACTCCACATGTACACATCTGTAACTGGACACACTGGTGCTTAATGGCACATGCATTTAGACCTTAAGGAGGGAAGCAGGGCATCCTTACTAACATGCTGTTACTGTTGTTACCAAGACACATACTGTGAACATAAATCAATGCATTCCAACCGTAAACACTGTCACGTACTGGCACATGCAATGGGACCTTAAGGAGGGAAGCAGGGCATCATTACCAACATGCTGTGACTGTTACCAAGACACATACTGTGAACATAAAACAATGCAGTCTAATCCTGTACTACATGGTATGTCTACTGCATGCCAACAGTACACAACAACTGTAATATACAACTATCTCACTAATCTAGATAACGCCAACAAAATCAAAATCCACCACCAGGGAGTAAACAGTCCCATGTGAAGCAGAAAAATTAATAAAATAAAGCAAAAATAAAAGTGCATCCACAGGATAAACCACAGCTAACTGAATAAAAATTCAGAAATAACAGTCTCAAAAAGTCCTCAAAAATTCAGTCGTAGCAGTGATGTAAAAACATGTATCATTTATTGTGTCAACACAGTAAGCGCTTTCACCATATAGGCTTCATCAGACCATGAATACAAACAAAAGCACACCAGTTTATATATTGCATGACTTGAACTAATTGAATGACATCATTTCCTCCTTTCAATTAATTATACTAAACACAGTACTTTAATTAATAACATCTACAAAAACAAGTACCTATTTATATGCTTTAAAATAATCCATAAAAATAATAAAAACATGCTACAAAAATGAACAAAATGAAAATACACTATTTATATCTAACAAAATACTAAAAATAAAAAAAATACTCCACAAGAGGTAAATGCACTGTGGTTACCTAGGTGCATTAAACCTCCTATTGCACAGTATAAGCTTCAAGGGTACTTTTTCATTAAGTCCTGGGGCTTTATCAACCCTGAACCTAATAATCCATTTTATTTCACAACGTTCGGTATAGTTTCTGCTATCACCACCACGTATACCTGGAGCAATAACCTGTAATACTGAAAACTTAAATTCATGTGTAGGGTCAGTGGAGCAGATGTGCCTTTCCAATGCATTATGCTCACTGGCCATGCGTATACAATACAAATGTTCCCTAATCCTTTCCCTGAATTTTCTATTCGTTTTCCCTATATAGAATGCACAACAAGATGTGCACCTAGCTAAATAAACAACGTTCTCAGTTTGACAGTCAGCCACAGCATGTAGGTGGCAAATATGACTGGAGGTAGGATGAACAAAAATATTTCTAATATCTCTAAAATCACACTGATTACATTTTAAACATGGTTTTGTACCTTGATCAAATTCATCATGAACACCCTTTTCAACTGAATGTGGATAACACAAGATTTGTTTAAGATTCTTCCTGTTTTTAAAAATGAACTTAGGTTCATTTCCTACTATCTCCTTGACCATATTGTCTAGTAACAAAATGTCCCAGTGTTTCCGAACTATGCCCATTAAAGCATGGGTATCTGAGGTGTAAAACATAGGTACCTTAATTATCTGATGGTCATCCCTTCCTGAACTCTCCACTAAGGATTGTGTATTTAAGTCAGAGAAATAAGGACTAGCTCTGGTGGTCCTAATCAAATTGGTTTCATCAATAGCTTTATCTATTTCCTGTGAGTTATAAACTCTTGCTATTAGTCTCTCTCTAAGGTCTAAGAGTTCCTGTTTGTACCCATCTTCTGTCGGATTTAATCTAGACGCTCTCATGAGTTGACCCTTGACAACATTTTTAAACACATATTGGGGGTGCATACTTCCTCTATACAGTAAAGTATTCTGAAAGCAGGCTTTTCTGTGGACTCCACTGTTCAAGAGGCCATTCTCCAGTCTCTCTATGAAGATATCTAAAAAAGAAATATTATACCTGGAATAATTCATGGTGAATTTGTGATAACTAGTCAAATTATTCAGTTGTGTTTCAAACTGTAATAGAGAAATCTCATCACCTTTCCAAATCATAAACAAATCGTCCACAAAACACTTGTAAAAGCCTACATTTCATTTATAACTTTCAAGTGGGGAATAGTTTCTCTTCCTCCCACTATGCCATAACAACGTTGGCGTAGCTGTTGGCACACGAGGTGCTTATTGCCACGCCATCGTTTTGGATATAAAGGATGTTGTCAAACAAAAAGACATTGTTATGCAAGACGGTTTCCAGGAATAGTGTTAACAAATCTATAAGGTTAGCTTCATATAATGAATGTGTAGAAAGGTAATTATGTACAATTTCAACACCATCTTCATTTGGTATAACTGTAAAAAGGCTAGTTACATCTAAAGTAACTAAAATAAACATTGCATCATGAGGAATATATTTCAAATATTCATAAAGGCTAACCAAGAACTGTTTACTGTCTTTCAAGATATAGCAATTAGCTTCAACTACTGGTCTCAAAAAATGTTCTATATAGACTGACAAAGGTTCCGTTGCCCATCCTCTGCCAGAAACTATGGGTCTTATCGGAGGGTTCTCAAGATTTTTATGAACCTTTGGGTGTCCTTGTATTGTTGGAATCAGAGGATTATTCACCCTTAAAAACTTAAATAAGTCAAGGGTTATATATTTATTCAATAAAATGTCATCCAACATATCATAAATTTTCAAAACTTTGGTTTCAACATCATTCATACTAATTATTGAATAGAATTCTATCTCTTGTAACAACAGTTCCATGCTGGCTTTATATCTATCAAAATCTAGAACTACCACGGGGCCACCTTTGTCTGCAGGTTAATAATTATAGAATGATCATTGCTTCAATCTTTCAATGCTTTTCTCTGTTTAAAAGTTAAATTATTTTTCATTCCAGGCACACTGGTGGTTGCAGAACTTAAATGATGTACGTCTTCTTCAACTAATTTATTAAAGACATCCAAAAGAGGATGTAAGACTGGAATATAAGTACTAGGTGAACGAAACGTTGAGCCTAAATTGTTATTATTATTGGAGTTCATACCAAATTCTAGTTTCAACTGTACATTTCGTGTAAACATTTTAAAATCTATAATAGTATCCGATAGCTCCTCTTACTGGTGGGTATAAAGGACATGCCTTTATTCAACACTTGTTCCTCATATTCAGTCAGAATCCTACTAGATAAATTATAAACTAGTGATTGTCTACACGTTCCCACATTTTCTTCAAAGTTGGGCCTGTGTGCTCCCCACCAGAACCTTTCCATTTCTGCCTGCCCCTGCTGAAAGACCTCTACCACTTGGCCTGATGTTGTAGGTCTATCGGGAAAGGGACGTGGGAGCTAACAGAATTAGTTTGTCCATGGAACGAAGGACTGACCTTCCTTCTAACTGATTGATCCACCACATCATTATGCAGCAAAGAATTGATACTACTAGTAGAATTACTTAAGGAGTTAGCTGGGCAAATCTGCTCATCAGCCACAGTAACATCAATAGCATTACCTACTCGTGATACCCCTAAATTATCATCACTAAAGTAGGCTCAACGTTTCGTTCACCAAGTACTTATATTCCAGTCTTACATCCTCTTTTGGATGTCTTTAATAAATTAGTTGAAGAAGACATACATAATTTAAGTTCTGCAACCACTAGTGTGCCTAGAATGAAAATTAATTTAACTTTTAAACAGAGGAAAGCATTGAAAGATTTAAGCAATGATCATTCTATAATTATTAGACCTGCAGACAAAGGTGGCCCCGTGGTAGTTCTAGATTTTGATAGGTATAAAACCAGCATGGAACTTTTGTTACAAGAGATAAAATGTTATTCAATAATTAGTATGAATGATGTTGAAACCAAAGTTTTGAAAATTTATGATATGTTGGATGACATTTTATTGAGTAAATATATAACCCTTGACTTATTTAAGTTTTTAAGTGTGAATAATCCTCTGATTCCAACAATACAAGGACTCCCAAAGGTTCATAAAAATCTTGAGAACCCTCCGATGAGACCCATAGTTTCTGGCAGAGGATGGGTAATGGAACCTTTGTCAGTCTGTATAGAACATTTTTTGAGACCAGTAGTTGAAGCTATTTGCTATATCTTGAAACACAGTAAACAGTTCTTGGTTAGCCTTTATGAATATTTAAAATATATTCCTCATGATGCAATGTTTATTTTAGTTACTTTAGATGTAACTAGCCTTTTACAGTTATACCAAACGAAGAAGGTGTCGAAATGGTACATAATTACCTTTCTACATATTTAGCATATGAAGCTAACTTTATAGATTTGTTAACACTATTCCTGGAAACCGTCTTGCATAACAATGTCTTTTTGTTTGACAACATCCTTTATATCCAAAACGATGGCGTGGCAATAAGCACCTCATGTGCCAACAGCTACGCCAACGTTGTTATGGCATAGTGGGAGGAAGAGAAACTATTCCCCCTTGAAAGTTATAAATGAAATGTAGGCTTTTACAAGTGTTTTGTGGATGATTTGTTTATGATTTGGAAAGGTGATGAGATTTCTCTATTACAGTTTGAAACACAACTGAATAATGTGACTAGTTATCTCAAATTCACCATGAATTATTCAAGGTATAATATTTCTTTTTTAGATATCTTCATAGAGAGACTGGAGAATGGCCTCTTGAACACTGGAGTCCACAGAAAAGCCTGCTTTCAGAATACTTTACTGTATAGAGGGAGTATGCACCCCAATATGTGTTTAAAAATATTGTCAAGGGTCAACTCATGAGAGCGTCTAGATTAAATCCGACAAAAGATGGGTACAAATAGGAACTCTTCGACCTTAGAGAGAGACTAATAGCAAGAGGTTATAACTCACAGGAAATAGATAAAGCTATTGATGAAGCCAATTTGATTAGGTCCACCAGAGCTAGTCCTTATTTCTCTGACTTAAATACACAATCCTTAGTGGAGAGTTCAGGAAGGGATGACTATCAGATAATTAAGGTACCTATGTTTACACCTCAGATACCCATGCTTTAATGGGCATAGTTCGGAAACACTGGGACATTTTGTTACTAGACAATATGGTCAAGGAGATAGTAGGAAATGAACCTAAGTTCATTTTTAAAAACAGGAAGAATCTTAAACAAATCTTGTGTTATCCACATTCAGTTGAAAAGGGTGTTCATGATGAATATGATCAAGGTACAAAACATGTTTAAAATGTAATCAGTGTGATTTTATAGATATTAGAAATATTTTTGTTCATCCTACCTCCAGTCATATTTGCCACCTACATGCTGTGGCTGACTGTCAAACTGAGAACGTTGTTTATTTAGCTAGGTGCACATCTTATTGTGCATTCTATATAGGGAAAACGAATAGAAAATTCAGGGAAAGGATTAGGTAACATTTGTATTGTATACGCATGGCCAGTGAGCATAATGCATTGGCAAGGCACATCTGCTCCACTGACCCTACACATGAATTTAAGTTTTCAGTATTACAGGTTATTGCTCCAGGTATACATGGTGGTGATAACAGAAACTATACTGAACGTTGTGAAATAAAATGGATTATTAGGTTCAGGGCTGATAAAGCCCAAGGACTTAATGAAAAAGTACCCTTGAAGCCTATACTGTGCAATAGGAGGTTTAAGACACCTAGGTAACCAAAGTGCATTTTCCTCTTGTGGAGTATTTTTTAGTTTTTTGTACTTTGTTAGATATAAATGGTGTATTTTCATTTTGTTCATTTTTGTAGCACGTTTTTATTATTTTTATGGATTATTTTAAAGCATATAAATAGGTATTTGTTTTTGTAGATGTTATTAATTCAAGTACTGTGTTTAGTATAATTAATTGAAAGGAGGAAATGATGTCATTCAATTAGTTTAAATCATGCAATATATAAACTGGTGTTCTTTTGTTTGTATTCATGGTCTGACGAAGCCTATATGGTGAAAGCGTTTACCGTGTTGACACAATAAATGATACATGTTTTTACATCGCTGCTACGACTGAATTTTTGAGGACTTTTTGAGACTGTTATTTCTGAATTTTTATTCAGTTAGCCGTGGTTTGTCCTGTGGATGCACTTTTATTTTTTTTTATCTCACTAATCTGTTCACCCTGTGCATCAGACCATATGAGCATGTCCCTGCACCGATGGTGTGGATAACAGGGATGCGGCACAGGCATCATCATATGCACAGGGTGATAATGTTTGCCAGGGCCCTAGGCTGCACCAGTGGATGACATCATGTGTGTGGGTTAGGGCCTGTGATCTACTTGGGCATGTGTGTTTATTATGCATGAGGGTGTCGGTGCCCTACAGATGTTTCTGGTGTGTGCGTGTATGTGTGCACACAGTTCTGCCATGTATCCGGCCTACACAGGGGTATTGCTGACAGCTCCAGATTGTACAGACCAGGTTGTACAGTTCACTGTGTCTGTCCACAGCCATGTGACCTGTGCCTGCCAGGGGTTGCATGGGTATTACCAGACAGAGGTACAAAATGGGTACTGTCCAGTGTCACATGTCCACTGGAACCGTGTCCCCACTGGGACCATCCAGGGCCATGTCCACATGACCTGCTGTGTCCTGGTGTGGACAGCGCAGCACCAGCTGCACTGCTGCTGCTACCAGCACTATGGGAGCGGGCATGTGAGGTGGCTCATTCGCATAGACCTGCATCAGGTGGTGTAGCTGGCCTACGTCCACTTGGCCTATGCCTCACTCCGACCAGATGTTCCAGCACAGACAGTTCATGTTCACGGATTGCCATGCCACAGTCAAGGATTCCAACATGTCACCCAATCACCTCTCCAAATCGTCAGCAATCTGCTGTTGAGCATTTGCCAATGCCTGGATGTTTTCATTCAAAGAATGGATAGCAGCCCTCTGAAGCCTCTGCCCTTCTCTGTTCAGCCATTCAGCACATGCCTGTGCTGCCATTACAGTCTGAAACATGTGTCTGGTGACACCAGCTGCTGCGCTCTGTCATGCATGTCGGCCAGGGGTCCTCCTACGAGCAGCACTGGCCATATGCCTGTGTGGCGCATCTGCGGTCAGTTCACTGACAACATGGTGTGACAACACACCTTCCGTGGCCACCACATGTTCCTGTTCCGAGCTGACACACAGTAACTGTCCTTCCTCTATGCCACTGGTGATGGGGTATGTATTGGCATGAGAACTGTGTGCGGGGAAGAGGGGAATATAGGTGGGATGGCAACCACAGGCACAGATTCAGCCCCTGACAACCCTGCCTGTACCTCAAGCATATGTTCATCACTGCTAGAGTCTGTGGGGACACTAACATCAGATGGACCGCAGGAGGGCAACGCACCTATATCACCTGTGAAGGCAAACAAAGACTCTACATTACAATGGAGATGCACAGACACACACACGTACAGACACCCACACACACAGACACCCACACGCACAGACACACATGCACAGACGCACAGACACACATGCACAGACACACACAGACAACCGTGCATGTGATATGACAGAAGGCATGCAGCATGCATGTGATACAGCAGACGGCATGGATCTCAGACATTAACAGTGTTAGTTAGATTACATCCCTGAGTTACACACAACAGCAAGCATGTGTCATAGCAGAAGCCATGCATTTCACACAATCATGGTAGTAAGCATGCATCCCTGTGATACACCATGTGGACCAGCACAGGTTAACAGTACACATGGCTGATGTGAGGCATATGTCCTTGACATTAACATGTAGTATGACATGTAATCTGCTGATGTGTGCAGTGACATGCAAACATGTTTGACACAATGGTGTCCTGACACGTACAGCGGTGTAATTGTGTCACATTGCAGTGTTGACTGTATGCCTTACAGATCTAATGCACGTTTCGCAGATGTGTATGACCATTGAGGGTGGTATGAGGCGTCTATATTGCTATACAGTGTGAAGTACAGACACAGTGCCATTGCATGGAATCCTGAGGCGTCTCTATTGCTATACAGTGTGGAATACACATACAGTGCATAGCCATGATTGCGTGCATACACAATACATACATACTGTGGATTGTGACCCATGTTGCTGAGGTGTATACACACTAAACCATGCTGTGTCATGTGTGACAGGTCACTGGATGACATACCGATGACAGCCCTGCACAACAGCTAACATGTCTTAGCTGCCTGTCAACCGTGTACACACATGGCAGACTGCTCAATACACCATGTTTCACATGACATGTATGTACCACACACATGAGGTGCATGGCTGACAGTGATGTCCAACAGCAGCAAGGGAAATGTACGGCATCTCTGGCCTGATGTGGTGTCTGTGTATGTATGTGGAAGCTGTACAGGTGACAACTTTCATGCTGTAGAACAAAAAATGTGTAGAGCCAGCATACAGTGACCTGAAAAATAGGTTTATTGTAAATTTATAATAAAATGTAGAACAGCAAAACAGACCGGTTTCGGCTGGACAATATCACAGCCTTCTTCAGTGTAAAGCAAACAGAAAAAAAATGCTGTTTAAATATATGCTTCTCATAGCTCATTGGTGGATGCCTAAAATTGTTCATTAAGCCCAGGTGGAAACAATCCACCTAGTCTGACGATCCATTTCTTTTCTTTAGCATTTAAAATGGAATGCCAACCTGTCTTGTTAGAACGATTCCCTTGTATACTGTCAATAACCATAAAGGAACATTTGGCAGTAGTGTGTGTCATTTGATGTTTATAAAGTGCATTGTGAGCTCTTTTATTCTTGATATTACTAATATGTTCAGATATACCTAATCTTAATGGGCGGGAAGTTTGTCCCACATGAAAGGAGCCACAATTGCATGTTACCAGATATATCAACCAATCACTACTGCAGTTTGCAAAGAAATGAAGATCATAAACTAAAGCACAATTCCTGCTAGAAAATTGCTTGGATTTGCATACATATTGACAGTTGGTACAATGACCACAAGGAAAACAGCCACACAATGGTTCTCCCATCAACGTTGTTTGTAAAGGTTGTGAGTTGTTCAAAGTATTTCCACGTTTATAATGATTAAAAAAAGAACTGAGATTTTTCCCCTTCCTAAATGAAAATAAACATCTATCTTGAATGATGCTGGCAAGCTCATAATCACATTGCAGAATATTCCAGTGTCTATGCACACTTTGAATTAGACTGTCAGAATTTCTAGCATAGGTCGTTATGAACCTTATGGGTTGTGATGATGTTACTGAATGATCTCTATAAGTAAGAAGTTCTGATCTATCCATTGAGTTAACCTGATGACTGGCCTTTAGCACATCTCCCATCCTATAACCCTGAGATTTAAATCTGCTGGTTAAATCACCCTTATGTTGTTGGAAGGAAGAATCCTCAGAACAAATACGTTTGACACGTATGAATTGTGATTTTGGAATATTTCGTGCAATATGAGGTGGGTGATAACTGGAGGCATGTAGGATGGTATTATATTGGGGGTACTTCCTGTACACCTCAGTACCTAGTGTGTGATCAGGTAATCTATTGATTAATACATCTAAAAAAGTGATTGTGTTTAGATCATAGTGTACAGTAAACTGTAACCCCCATATGTTATGATTCAAATATGAAACAAAATCCATAAGTTGGCAATCATCACCCTTCCATACTAGCCAAACATCATCCAAGTAACGTCTCCAGATGTCAATATATTCAATGAATATATTGTTATGGCAGTCATAAATGATATGTTTTTCAACATAAGCCATAAATAGATCCACATATAAGGGGGCAAAAGATGCCCCCATTGCTGTTCCTTTAGTTTGCCAATAACAATTATCCTTGTAATAAAAGACATTATTCGTGAGGACATGTTTGGCTAGTCCCACCAAAAATGAATTGAAGTTCGATTCATATAGGCCCGATACTTCTAACCAATAGGCGATTGCATCCAAACCAGCTTGATGGGGGATGTTAGTATATAGAGCACTAACATCCAATGTGCATAAAAAACACTCAGGTTCCAACTGTGTGTCTGAAATGATCTGCAGAAAGTTGGTCGTGTCTTGCAATCGTGATCGTACCACATGTAACAAGGGTTTGAGATGTTTGGTGAGATATAAGGATAACGGCTCAGTAATGTACCCTTTACCAGATACAATAGGTCTGCCAGGTGGATTTAATGGGTCTTTATGAATTTTAGGTAGGAAATAGATGTATTGAGTTGTGGAATCCTTAACCATAAGTTGGTACATAACCTTATTACTAATGATAGCTTCATCCCTGGCCAAAAGCAAAAATTGATCAATCTGTTTTTTAAACCTGAAAGTAGGGTCAATAGGCATTATGGAATAATATCCTTGATCTGAAAGCTGTTTGTTTGCTTCATTATCATAATCACACCAGTTGAGTACAACTACAGCTCCACCTTTATCTGCAGAGATGATAACTATATCTTTGTTATTTTGGAGTTCCAGAATAGCTTGTTTTTCAACCAGGGTAAGATTGTTGGATTTAAAACGTATATCCAAGCTGGGAAAATGAAGATCTTTGAGCATGCAATTCTGGAACTGGTGTAGCATAGGATGCATGGGAGGAGAAAAACTGGATTTGTGATAAACAAATTTATCCTTGTTAAAGTTACTATCCGTATCACCAAAAAACAGTTTCAAATTTAAATTTCTGCAAAAAGACATGACATCCTGGGCCAATGTATCTTCAGGAACCATGAAGCCAGGTATGAAAGTAAGACCTTTATTTAAGATAGACATGTGGATAGGTGACAAGTCAAAATTAGACAAATTTAAAACATTGTTGTTTGAAATAACATTCAATTGTTCATTGCCATTTTCAATAGACCCTGAATGTTGTGTACGCCTTCTATGTTTCCGCCCACCCCGCTGGTATTTGGACCTAAAGGGATCGATCCAGGTATCCTTTTGGGGGTCGGTGAGCCTGATGCTGCTGGGGACTCATTGTCAGTGCAAGATGAAATGTCATCTGTGGATGACCCTGTGTCTGCACTCCGTCTTCTTAAGATGGACATTGGCCTCTTCCTTTTGTTAGTATGTTTGGGAAAAGATGTGAATCGTACATGTTTGGCATTAAGAGAAAAAGGGTTGGCACTTTCATAATCTTCTTGGTCTCTGGAAAACTTTTTGGTTTTTCTGGACCTTAGCTGTTCATCAAAATTATGTAAATCAGTGGCTACATTGTTAAGTAATTTTTTAAAAAAAGGTTCCTCCTAAAATGATTTCAATTCACTAACTGATTTGGTGACCGCATCCATTTCTCTATCAATTGCTCAATCATGAAAATTACCCAAAGCTACAACAAAGGCCATAGTGACTTCTTGTTGTATTTTGGACCATTGGCTATTTAATTCATCGTCAGCATCCATCACATGAGGTTGTGTTCGTATCCGCAAACCTCTCGGAGTTATTCCTTCTGCAATATATGCCTTGAATAATTTGGAATGCCAAATATTGGATCGTAAAGATCTTAGATGTTTTTTGAGATTACCAAAAAGGGTTGCACAGATAGATTCAGGACTGATAGAAACATTTCTATTTGTATTGTCATAGGTAGATGAACTGAGCCCAAAAGCTCCAAGATCCTCCCTATCTGCAGCCAAACCAGTAATAAAACTAGACAGATCCATATTAGGATCAGATTTATAATTTTCAATGGACTAGATGAAAAGTATCCAATATGGCTGACTATAACAGCCAAATACAAACAGCTACGTCAGCTTGATGTATATTAGTAAGCAAAATCCAAAAGTTAGAAGAACAATAGCAGCCTGACCAATAATAACCAATGATAATGATTATTGATGGAGCTGCGTCCCACAACTTGTTGACTTTTACTGTACTGTGCAATATAAATTTAGGCAAAAATTGTGAAGAAGCCAATGAACATAATCATGTGAAAGGATGCTGAGAGATTTAAATCAAATAAAATAAACTATTAATAGAAAATAGACTGATTGGAAAACGGATGCAATCAAAAACCAGTATAATCAAACTTTAAGTGTAGCCACGTAAAGAATTTTTGGTCTGAAAATAAACTATTTGTAAAACTGGACATATATTAATGGCTTGGGTAATGCTATCCAAATAATCACAAGCTGTAGAATGATAAACATTAAAACTAGATAGCAAAAATATTGCAATAAGATAAGCTCATAGATAATGACAATTGAAATCTGAAATATTAGTGAACATGAACACAGAACAATGATGGTGGTAATATCAATGCTGATAATTCAGCTAGAATAACAAGTCACTATCTACATTGAACTGATTCCAAAAAAATTTTCATTACGAAACAGTATGCTTCGAAGAGGGATCATATAAATATCCAATTTTGGTCTAATAATATCCCCAAAGTGTCAAAAGCAGAATTAGAAAAATCTAACAATTGCAAAATTGTACTCAAACACATGAATATGCCAAGGACCAAGTCTGATAAGGTCCCAAAAAACAGTGATTAACAAAAAACAATATTTGAATTGCATGAAATGTAAAGAAATAATACCATGAATTTACAATAATATCCAAAGAATAGAGTCCCCACTACTAAGGGTAATGCTGCTCAATGCCAGAAGTCTAAATCTCAAGGTGCATGCCCTCGAAGCCCTCCTCAGTATGGAGAACATTGATGTCTGTGCTGTGACTGAAACCTGGTTCAAGGCTCCTGAGAGCACCCCGGCACTATCAGGTTTTACCTCATATCATGCGTTCCTGCCCCAAAACCCAGACCGTACCACAAAAGGATGGGGTGTATCCATATTCATCAAGGATACCCACACCTCCAGGCTGGTGGCAACTCACGAAGCATCAGAGACCATTCAGGTGCAATTAACCATAGGCAAAACTGCTCTACAGTTTGTAGCATGTTACAGGCCACCCTCTCAAACTCAGGAACCCCACACAGCCTTCCTGAAGACACTGGAGAGTATAAATGTCTCCAAACACCATCATATTGGGTGACTTCAACTACCCAAACATAGACTGGGAACATTACTCAAGCCCCAATACCCTAGCCCAAAGGTTCCTGGAGTTCATAAACTCAAATGCTATGGAACAACTTGTCACCATTCCCACAAGTGGTGAAAATATACTAGACCTGATCATCACAAACATGGGGACAAAATGCTCCACACAAGTATATCCCTCATTGGTGAGATCAGACCATAAACTAATCTCACTGGAGATCCACATTCCCCACCCCAACAAAAAGACCACAGTGAAGAACTTCTCAAAGCCAACTTCACACTTCTTAAGACTGGTGTGGTATCCTTCAAGGCCCTGAGCCATTGGAAACCACAACCCATGCTGCTGAATCCTTACAAATGCTTTCTCGAGCACCTCCAGGATTGCATGGATCAAGCAATCCCAAATAAAATCAAGACCCTTTCCACCAAAGGCAAGCCCAATCTGGTGGACCCCAGCCATAAACAAACTTTACAACAAGAGGAGAAAGCTACTACAAGATAGAGCAAAATCCCTAAAGGAAGACATCTCTGATCAATACTAGTAAAAACTACGATCCTCATAAAATCATCCAAGGCCAACTTTGAGAGAAAAATGCCAAGGACTCAAAAAGACAATCATAAGGCCTTCTTTAGCTATGTTAGAAATCTGGGTGGAAACTCCCAGATATGCTCAGAATTAGTCCAAAATGATACAAAAATCACTGAACCCACAGATATTGCAAACATACTGGCAGACAGGTTCAGTGAAATTTCTCCCTCCCCTCCCCAAAGGAGAAATATCTATCCCAGCAGAGTGTAGCCTCCCAATCATCTCAAATGCCCAGGTGAGAGCTGCTCTCTCTAAAGCTAAAACACAGCATCAATGGGACCGGATGGTGTACCGACTGTGTGCTACATGAACTCAATGAGGAACTAAACCCACACATAAGGCTGCTGTTTAATCTTAGCCTTACCACAGGATCACGTGCAAAGTGGCGTCTGGCAACTGTGGTCCCACTCCACAAAGCGGTGCTTCTCACGGACCCTGGTAATTACCCCATAAGCTTAACAAGCCTGGTCTGCAAAGCTATGGAGAGGATCATAATGGAACTCATAAATAAAGACATAGAGGACCTACAGACATTGGATCCTACCCAATTCGGCTTTGTCAAGGGCAGATCATGCCTCTTGAACTTGGTCGACTTTTGAAACAGTCACCAAGACCATTGATGAGGTAAGGCAGTTCACACAGCCTACCTTGACCTTGCAAAAGCTTTCGACACAATACCCCTTTCGGGTATCATAGAAAAGCTCACCAGCTTAAATGTAAACCCATATGTCACAACATGGGTTCGAAACTGGCTCAAGGACATAACCCACAGGGTTAGAGTTGCTGGTGCCATGTCAGACTCCAAGCCGGTCTGGCGGTGTCCCACAGGGCTCAGTCCTGGGCCCCTCTTGTTCGGCATCTACTTTTCAGAAGTGCAGGCAAACATAGGAGGATTGTGGCTGACAAAGTTTGCAGATGACTGCAAACTGGGTGCCATAGTTGAAAATCCATCAGACACAGATATCCTTCAGAGAGGTCTCATAGAAACGGATAACTGGTGCCAGAGCCATGGCCTTAAGCTAAACACCAAAAAATGTATAGTCATACCCTTTGGTAAAAACAAGGTAACCCCAAGTTACCACATAGGTGGCAATCCATTAAGCATAGAAGAGGTTATCGGGGACCTGGGGACCCAAGTTGACAGTAACCTTTCTTTTGACACTCACATTGCCAAAGTGGTTAGGAGGACCTTCTACATTGCCCACCTGATTATGAAGGGATTCACATCCAGATCAAGGGAGGTCATTGTTCCCCTGTACTCTTCACTTATCAGACCAATGATTGAGTACAATACCCCATTCGGAATGTATCTTACCCGACACCTGCAGCAATTGGAAAGCCGCCAAAAGTTCCTGACCAAAAGGATAAAGGGCTCAAAAATATGCCATATGCTGCCCGACTGAAGAAACTCCAGCTCTATTCAGTCGCATACCGTCTGCTCAGAGGTGACCTCTGCCTGACATACAAGGCCATGTCCAACCCGGAATTAATGGACATGCTCCACCTCAAAAAATCCAAATCCACCAGAGCCACAAGAGCAAGAGATTTAAACCTCAACACGGATATAAATAGGACGTGCTGGAGGGACAGATTCATCACCCAGAGACTCCCTATGCTGTGGAACAGAATCCCGGTCCATGTGAGACAGAGCACCTCGCTGGCTCTGTTCAAGAGGAATCTTGACTAGTGGATGGGAGATCGTAGGTTTACCCTGGGGATCATCTCTGTATCACTGCTGGACAGAGGCACGGCAAACTAATGGGTATAGTATTCTTCAACCTAAGGGGTGGTGAAAGCCACACAACTCTGGCTAGGCTTATAAATGCCCTAGGGCAGATAGCCTAGTATGAACCTATGAACCTATGAACCTATAATGCATGACAATACATTGTATCACACTCGTGCCCATTTGTTTATTTAAACACATAAGATACAGTATGCTGAAGGACAGTATCTATTAGTCCAAATAATCCAGGACAATAAGCCTTGCCCGTGGTATAAAGTCACAAACCTCTGTGTCAGCCAAGCATACAAAAAGGCTTTTATGCGTCACAAAAATACTTACTGCACTACTTATAGTTCAATATAAAAAAGATTTAAAGCCATAGTTTAGCTGAAACCTGGTTATTATACAAAAAACTATAATGCTGTCCTTAATTAGAGTCCAAAGATAAACAATGAAGCAAAAGATACACTCGTTTGTTGAATGTAATACGCAATAATGTTCCAGAAAGTTCCCATGAGTACACGAAAAGCCCAAAGTCAGCAGGTTCTCAACGGAGACATACAGTCACATTTTGAATCATTTCCACCTTGAAAATACTGTCGCTGAAATAGCATATAGATATTGGTATGGCAAATGAACGACAATTGCTTCCTTGATGTCGTAAAATAATACAAATGTCCAAGCTGTTTGTGAACACCAAACAATCAAAAAACCTTAGTGCGCCGCTATATTAAATATACAATGATGTGGTGTCTGTGTATGTATGTGGAAGCTGTACAGGTGACAACTTTCATGCTGTGACACAGTCATGATGTGCAACACATCGTATGTGGTCAAATTAAGTGACGCCTCCACAAGCTGTGCACAGGTTGTTAGGATGTCCAGTGTTCCACATCTACTATATAACCATTCAACAAAGGCTATAGTTGGACTGTGTGTAGACAATGTGCAACAGGGTGTATACACAATACACATCACATCTACTGTGTGTTACTACATGTCTCTGGCCATCCTCCATGGCCATGTGTGAACATGTGTTGGACAGATGTGTGTGATAGCCATCTATGTCACCTGTCTGTGTTGTCCCATATGACATACACCCATAGATGTCAGATAATCCAGTGTCCACAGGGTTATACAGACAAAGAGTTGTATGTTTGGTATGTGGGGTATGTTTTATTGACAGTGTGACAATGTTGCAGCCGGACCACTACATGTCTGGGACATGTTAGCTGGCACATTACAATGTCTGCACTCATTGCAGGGGCACATTCCACAATGGTGGATCAAGTGGGCTGCCCATATCCCAGCTGACTGTGTAGTACTGTTTGCGTACCCCACATGTGTTGTTATGATGTATAGTACATATTCATACATTGAATAATGCTTCCACCGTTGTATGGACAGCTGTCCACACATCTATCAATGAGAGTTACTGTGAGGTCATGTTGTTGTTTCATTTTGCTTTTATATATTGCACATGGGTAGCCAGTGTGATTGATGAATGCTGCAACCTGTATATCGTGACTGGACCATACATTATGTGTACATGTGTTAACTGGCCACATGGCAAATAGATCTGTCCATTCACATGCCTGATACTGATAACTGTCTCACCTGCAATAAACTGCTGTCTCTGCATGCATGAGGTACCTGTATAGGGGTGACACAGCGGTTAGATCATTATCCATGACTGTATGACAGCTACAGGGTGCACTTTGCATGTTAACACATTCACCAGTACAATAGCATATACTACGGAGTATGCACATGTGTGCATACACAGGGTAGCATACTATAGTATGCGGCACGTGTAAACATACCTTGCATATGATGTTACATTACATAGTGTACAGTGACACATGCGACTAAATGGGATATAATATTTCTATGT
>NC_056737.1:365981648-365998027 GCF_019279795.1 Protopterus annectens
TTTCCCTTTTTGGGAAACTTTTGGGTTTTTCCCAAAGGGGATAACTATGTATTTCTTGGTATTTAGCTTGAGCCCATGGCTCTGGCACCAAGCATCTGTATTTGTAAGGCCCTTTTGTAGAATATCTACATCATTTGGGGATTCAGTAATGGTTCCCAATTTGCAGTCATCTGTGAACTTTGGTAGCCAGAGTCCCTTAGTGCTGGCCTGTACTCAGAGAAGTAGATGTCAAACAAGAGCGGTTCCAGGACTGAACCCTGAGGTACTCCACTTGTCACTTGTCAGGAGCTGGATTTTGAGTTGGCTACTTTTACAGTTTGGGTTAGTATGTTGAAATTCAGTCTTCTGGGTTTCAGTCAAGTGACTTTTCAGTCTTTTGAAATTTCACTCTTTCCCTAGTGAATGGCCTTCTCTTACACTCTCAGCTCCATCTGTCCCACATCAGAAGTCCTTGGATCCTGATTCTGCTTCTGCTATCCTGTCTGGACAGATGGTCCTGTCAAGCCTCCAGACAGTCCATGTCAAGCATTCCCATTTATCTTCTGAGTCCTTTCCAGAGCATCCCACTGCAGAGGTTCTTCAGAAGCATACATGCAAGAGGAGGCACATGGACTTCCCACTGGAGTCATTAACTGAAAACACCAACTTTGATGAAGGGGAGGGGTCCCTCAGATCACCACTTAAAGGACCACTACGGCAAACAAATGAAAAAACTTACATTTTTTATCTTGCCATGATTTACTGGACCTCCTAAAGTTGCCTGCAGCAAAATAATTACTCATTCCTAATTTTATTTTATTTTTTTTTACTCTTGTTTGCCCTCATGAGGGCAGACATTGTGATTCCTTTGGAAAGCTAAGTCTGTCTCAATGCACAGACTATGAGAACAAATAGCCCTACCAATCTGTTGTCAGACCAGACTTCTATTCACTTAGAATGGAACACCTGAAAAAAAATGCTAAGCTTGAGAGTCTGCAGCTCATGTCATTGACTGCTATGTTGGGCTTTCGAATACTGGCCAAGACTCTTGCCGCCCCAATACTGCCTTTTTTAGGCAAGGCTCAAAAGACAAACCCGCCTCCATAAACAATAATAATAAACAAAAACCGAGGGTAATGCTGCTCAACGCCAGAAGTCTAAACCTCAAAATGCATGCACTCAAGGCTTTCCTTAGTATGGAAGAAATCGACATATGTGCAGTGACAGAAACCTGGTTCAAGGCTCCAGAGAGCACCCCAGCACTACCAGGCTATAACTCCTACCATATCTTTAGGTCCCAAAACCAGGACCGGAACACAAAAGGATGGTGTGTGTCCATATTCATCAAGAACACCCACACCTCCAGGTTAGTAGCACAGCACGCGGAATCTGAGACCATCCAAATGCAATTGACAGCGGGTAAATTGACTGTTCAATTTATAGCTTGCTACAGATCTCCCACCTTGTCTCAGGACCCTCACGCAGCATTCCTGAGAACATTAGAAAGTATGAAGATTCTACCCAACACCATGCTACTGGGTGACTTCAGCTATCCAAACATTGACTGGGAAAACTGCTCAAACGCCCAATGCTTCCTTGAGTTTATGAACTCAAACACCCTTGAACAGCTGGTCACCACTCCCACAAGAGGTGACAACATACTGGACCTGATCATCACCAACATGGGGAACCTATGTTCCACACCTGAGGTAAACTAGTCATTGGTAGGATCAGATCACAAACTAATCACACTGGACATCCACATCCCCCTCCCCCCAGTCAAGGAAATCAAGGTAAAAAAACTTCTCTAAAGCCAACTTCACACTCCTCAAGACCGAAGTGGGAAGTTTCAAAGCTCCCAATCAAATGGAAAATGATGACCCATCGGCAGAATCTTTTACAAGTGCATTCTATGAACACTTTCAAGAATGCATGGACCGAGCCATCCCACGTAAAACCAAGACCAACTCCTCAAAAAAGAGGAAGCCAGTCTGGTGGACCCCGGCCATAAATAAACTTTACAACAGGAGGAGGAAACTCCTGCAAGATGGGACAAAATCCCAAAATAGGAAGGCATCTCTGATTAACATCAGTAAAGAACTGCACTCCCTCATTAAATCATCCAAGGCCAACTTCGAAAGAAAAATAGCCAATGACTCTAAGGTTAACCACAAGGCCTTTTTTAACTATGTCAAGAGTCTAGGGGCAAACTCTCAGATATGCTCCAAGCTAGTGCATAATGGCCATAAATACACTGAACCAACCAACATTGCCAACATCCTGGCATTTATAAGCCTTTCCAGAGTGTGTTTGCTTTCGCCACCCCTTAGACCAGCAGAGCCATTAGTTCTATGTGCCTCTGTCCAGCAGAGCCACTGCAGTGATCCCCGGGGTAAATTTCTATTTCCCATCCACCCGTCAAGGTTTCTCTTGAAGAGTGCTAGTGAGGGGCTTTGCCTGATGTATATTGGAATCTTGTTCCAAAGCATGGGGAGACTGTGGGTCAGGAAACTATACCTCCAGCACGTCCTATTTATCGTTGTGGTAAGGTTTATATCCCTAGAGCGTGTGGCTGTCAGGGATTTGTTTTTTATTAGGTGGAGCATATCGATCAATTCTGGGTTGGACATGGCCTTGTATATCAAGCAGAGATCACCTCTGAGTAGGCGGTATGCAACCGAATGCAGATGGAGTTTCTTTAGTCGGGCTGCATAGGTCATCTGTTTGAGGCAAGCGATCCTCTTGGTGAGGTACTTTAGTGGTCTTTCCAGCTGTTGCAGGTGTCTTGTAAGGTACATCTCAAATGGGGTGTTGTATTCTATAATAGATCTAATAAGTGATGAGTAGAGAGGCACAAGAACCTCCTTTGTTCTGGATGCGAACCCTTTTGAGATTAGGTGGGCCACGTAGAAGGATTTTCTAACCACTTTAACAATATGATTATCAAAGGAGAGATTGCTATTACTTGGGTCCCCAGATCCCTTATTACTTGTTCTGTGTTTAGGAGACTACCATCTATGTGGTAGTTCGCGGGTACTTTGTTTTTTCCAAAGGGGATGACTGTGCAATTTTTGGCATTCAGCTTGAGGCCATGATTTTGACACCAGGTATCCATCTCAGTGAGACCCTTCTGGAGGATGTCTGTATCAGCCAAAGAATCGGTTATGGCTCCTAGTTTGCAGTCGTCTGCGAATTTGGTCAGCCAAAGGTCCTCCTGTGCTTGCCTGTACCTCTGAGAAGTATATACCGAACAGGAGGGGTCCTAGGACTGAGCCATGGGGGACGCCACTTGTAACAAGTTTAGAGTCGGACCTAAAGTCTGCAACTATCATGTTGTGACATAGGGGTTAATGTTCAGGTTGGTGAGTTTGTCTATAATACCAGAGTGGGGAATGGTGTCAAAAGCCTTTGCAAGGTCTAGGTAGGCTGTGTGGACCTCCTTACCTGCATCTAATGCCTTGTAACTGTCGCTAAGAAGTCCACCTGGTTTAGGAGGCATGATCTGCCCTTAAAGCCAAACTGGGTGGGGTCCAAAGTTTGGAGGTTCCCACTGTCTCTGTTAATGAGTTCTATGATGATGTGCTCCATAGCCTTACAGACCAGGCCAGTCAGGCTTATATGGCGTTAGTTCCCGGGGTACATTGTGGCGCCACCTTTGTGGAGTGGGATAACTGTTGCTGTGCACCACTTTGTGGGTAAGTAGCCTGTAGAGAGGCTAAGTTTGAACAGTGTGTTCAGGTGAGGGGTTAGTTCATTTTGGAGCTCTTGTAAGGCGTCTGGTCCCATTGAGGCTGTGTTTTTGGCTTTGTATAGGGCTGTTTTAACCTGTGTGTCGGTGATTGCCAGGGCCTTACATTCTTCTGATATGGTTATGGGCCCTTTAGTGGGTGAGAGGGGTGTGAAGTTTGCACTGACCCTGTATGCCAAAATGTTGGCAATATCGGTTGGTTCACTGTATTTTGTGCCATTCTGCACCAACTCAGAGCAGATCTGAGAGTTTCCACTTAGGTTCTTGACATAGCTAAAGAACGCTTTGTGGTTATCTTTGGATTCCTTGGCAATTTTTTTTTCGATGCTAGCCTTGGATGATTTAATGAGGGATCATAGTTTCTTGCTGATACTGATCACGGATGTCTTTCCTTCTAGGGATTTTGCTCTTATCTGTACTAGTTTCCTCCTCCTTTTGTAGAGCCTGTTTATGGCAGGGGTCCACCAGTCTGGTTTCCTTTTCTTAGAGGAGTGAGTCTTGGTTTTACTTGGGATAGCACAATCCATGCTTTCCTGCAGATGGTCATAGAGTGCCTTTGTATAGGTTTCAGCAGCTTGAACAGCATTGTCCATTGGCGTGGGGGCTGTGAACCTTTCCACCTCGGTCTTGCGCAATGTGAAGTTTGCTTTTGAAAAGTTTTTCACGGTGGTTTCCTTGATTGGGGTTGGGGGCGGAATGTGAATATCCAGAGTGGTTAGTCTATGGTCTGATCTAACTAGCGAGGGATTGACATCATGTGTGGAACACCGATCGCCCATGTTGGTGATGACCAGGTCCAATATGTTGTTCCCTCTGGTGGGGATGTTGACCAGTTGATCCAGGGAGTTCGAGTTTATAAATTCTAAGAAGCGTTGGGCAAGGGAGTTGGTACTTGAGTAGATGTTCATCGTGTTTCACTGTTGCAGTCATTACACTTGGGTTATCCTGCTGGCAGGCTACCCGCAGTCGGCCTGAATTCCAAAGTTTTGGTCCGGCGTCTGTTGCTGTCGCCTCTTTCCTGACGTCAGTGCGCCAGGGGTATAAAAGATGCAGCTGATGCTATTTTCTTCAGTCTTTCTTGCCGCGCGGTGCCCAAAGCAAAAGCAGTTCGCAAGTGCCTGTTGGCCGACTCCTGAGATTTTCGAAATCGAACTTCAGATCCGAAGTCTTCATTACAGCTAAGTACCCCATTGGGGAAACTTTTTTCTTGCTCCAGACCAATGTAGAAAAAAGTTAACAATTGTATTTCTTGTGGGAAGCAAATACCTTATAAGGATTTTCACTCTTACTGTATTCCTTGCCGAAGCTCTGACCACGACATTGCTTGTTGTCGGTTTTGTGCTAGATTTAACCAACACACTATTAAGCGTCGGTACGATTTTGCCTTTCATTACTTCGGCCGAAGATTCAATTATACAATGCCGTCGGAACAACCGATGACCGGGATTTATAAAAAACACAAGGATAAAGACAAGGACAGGCATCCGAGGTCCAAAACCGACAATGAGGCTTCCGCTAAGCTAGTCGTCGGTTCGCCGGTTTTCAGTGAGGTGCTTTCACAGCCCCTGACGCCCGGTACCTCAGAGCCACAGGCCGCTTCTGACTCCCACGTGGAGCCGACTGGGCCTCTGGAAACTCAAGGTATTGGATCCTCGGAATATATACCCTCAGATGGGTCCGGAGCCGCTGTGCAGGCATCGGCTTCTGAGGGTGTTTTCAGACCAACTCAGTTATATGTAAAGCCATCTTCGGCTTCTAAGCCAAAGACTAAAGCAGCTCTAAAGACAAACAAGTACAACATTCTCCAGGACAGGCTTCCATGCCTAAAAAACAAATGCTCAAAATGGCCGAAGACCTTATTACTTTGATCAGGGGTTCCCATCCCCCTCCTGATAAGAGGCCTAGGCAAGAGACAGAATATGCATCTTCAGATCAGGTTTCCATTTCCTCTGATTCCTCCTCTGATCAGGAATACTCTCTTCCTCCCTATGAGGATTCTGATGCTAAAGAATATATTCCTTCAGCCTCTCCTCCTGAGGATTTCTCCTTTGGGGGAGACCCTGCATACCATGAGGGAGCACTTTCATTGGGAGAGCCAGGATTACTCAGAATCTAGAAAGGCTCAGAGATTTTCTTTTACTTCCTTAGCACAGGCCCCTTGCTATTCCCCCTGTTCTGGACATTGTAGATGATGTTTTTTTGGAGTCCGGCCTGTCTCCAGACTCTATAACCCCTGCACCAGTAAAGCCTGACAGATGCTACAGGGTCCCAGATTCCCATAAATTTCTATATTAAAAACCCTGCTGCTGACCCAGAAACCATACCTCAGGGTCCTAAGGGTGTCAAAGCATCTACTGCTAAAAACCCTGTCCCTTCTGATAGAGATTCAAGAGCACTGGACAGATGGGGGGAAAAAAAGTCTACACTTCTGCTACTTTGGCTGTGAGGGCCTTAAATTGTCAATTTCATATGCTTAATATCAGCAGTACTTAATGTCACTATTAAAACAGAAAATGTTGTCTAACTCTGAATGTACAGAAAACAAGGAAATGCAGGATTTATTGCATGCAGCTGAACAAGTGGGAAAACATACTTTGCAATGTGGTTTTGATTCTTTGGAGGCCTCTTGCAGGGCCGCTGTAATAGGTTCTGTGATTAGGAGGCATGCTTGGTTAAAGGAACAGAATCTGCCTGATCATGTTAAAGCAAAATTATTAGATGCTCCATTACAGCATGATACTTTGTTTGGTGTTAAGGCAGAAGAGGTGTTGAAGAAAATGGAGGATAAAGCGAAATCTATGCAGACAGTTAAGGATTTCTTACAGGTACAGCCACCCAGATTTAGTAGGAACTGACCATCAAAATACTGGTCCTTTCCAGTGTCAGACAGGCCACAAAGAGGCAGATACAGATGCCCTAGGGACAGATCCCAGCCCCAAGGCTCATACAAGCCTAAACAATGGGGTGCTTCTACCTCCAAAAGCGGAGAAGACAAATCTCAACCTTATAGGAAACAGTCCCAATGACTTTCCTCTACCAGTACCAAGCACTTACCTTTTGGAAGCTCCCTTGGGGGAAAACTAGCACTTTTTTCACAAAATTGACACATGATCACCCAGGACAAATGGGTTTTGAATATAGTGTCTCAGGGCTACAGGTTCCACTTTCACACCCTGCCAAAGGCAAGAGGCATGCCAGACCTGCCACTCAATCAATGGGCAAAGGCACAAAAACAAGTTTCATCCCTCATGGACATGGGGGCCATTCAGCGAGTATCACTACAGGAGCAGGGACAAGGATTTTACTCACGACTTTTCTTGGTGCCCAGATAGGACAAAGCCTGGAGACCAATATTGGACCTGTCTATTCTAAACACTTTTCTGGATGTTCCAAAATTCAAAATGTTGACTCTGCAGCAACTTCTGCCCATGCTGGGCAAGAAGGCTTGGCTTGTAACTTTGGACCTAAAAGAGGCATACCTGCATGTCCCAATCAGACAATCTTGCAGAAGATGATTCAGATTCATAGCTGGCTCAATGCACTACCAATTATCTGCACTGCCCTTTGGCTTATCTACTGTGCCCAGGGTCTTTACAAAATGCCTGGCACCAGTATTTGCTTTTTGCAGACAAAGAGGAATTCAAATATATCCCTACCTGGACGACTGCCTTATTCAAGCAGAGAACAAGGACATTTTACTAAATCATCTGCCGTTTGTAAAAAGATTGCTAATTTGCCTAGGGTACACAGTAAACGAAAAGAAATCAAAGCTAGTACCCTCACAAGAGGTAACAGTCCTGGGTGCAAGCTTAAATACAACTGCCCAGATGGCTTATCTCACGGCAGACAAGCAAAGGCAACTGACTTGTTGGCAACAAAAACCCAGTTATCTGCAAGAAAAATTCTGCAGGCTTTGGGTCTCATGGCATCCTGCATTCTGTTAATTCCATATGCAAGACTGCATATAGGGAAACTACAATGGTATCTAAAAAGTGTTTGGACTCAACATTGCCACAGCCTGGAAAAATTAATTTCACTCATTCCCTGCCTGCAACAGGAGTTTCGATGGTGGGCACAGACCTGTCACCTCAACAAGGGGCAGCCATTCACTTTACACTCAGCCAGGCAAACACTAACAATAGATGCATCAGATTATGCCTGTGGGGCCCACATGGCAGGAAAATGTATTCATGGCACATGGCCCACAAGCCAAAGGTATCTTCATATCAATCAAAAAGAGATGCTGGCTGTTCAGAATGCCCTGACAGCCTTCAAGGATCTACTTCATCCAGGACAACTGCTGATAAAGACGGACAATACTACAGTCATGTGGTACATAAACAAGCAGGGAGGCACACATTCCTACCCCCTCTGCAGACAAGCCATGACTTTGTGGAATACAGCATTGACTTATCAAGTACACCTGCAAGCACAATTCCTGCCAGGAAAGACAAATACTCTGGAAGATGAACTAAGCAGAAAGCTCATGGATCCTCACGAGTGGAAGCTAGATCCACAAATCTTCAGCTTGATGATAAAGAAATGGGGATGCCCAGACATAGATCTATTTGCCTCCCCTCACAACTGCCAACTACAGAGATTCTGCACAAGGACTTATCACAAACAAGCATGTAAAGTGGATGCTCTATCATTCAGCTGGAAAACCCTTACAGTATATGCCTTTCCTCCACTGCCTCTCCTCCCCAATGTACTCCTAAAGGTCAGACAAGAGAAGCCAAAAATGATACTGATTGCCCCAGACTGGCCCCGCCAGCACCGGTACCCAATCCTAAAGAGCTTGTCTCAAGGCCCAGCCTGGACATTGCCTCAAGTTCCTCATTTGCTGACCCAACAAAAAAATGGGTTCCTGCACAGCCAACTCTAAACCCTAAATCTGGCAGCATGGCGGATAATGTAACCATTCAGAACACACCTCTCTCTAAAGCAGTTATGGATGTTATTTTGGAGGCCGGGAGGCCCAGCACCAGAAAATCTTATGCAGCAAAATGGAAGAGATTCTGTGCTTGGAACCAGGCACAGGGAGTTAACACGCTTGTACCAAATATTCCTCAGATTTTACAATACCTAACTGAGATGCTGGACAAAGGCCTACCCTTTTCATCAATTAAGATCCATACCTCTGCCATTTCAGCTCATTACAATACAGACCCACCTATTTTTTCACATCCACTACTAAGGCAGTACCTCAGAAGAGCCAAAAACATAAGACCTCCAAGGAGAGCACCAATACCTGCATGGGACCTCAATTTTGTTTTGGAAAAACTCACACTGCCTCCTTTTGAGCCAGCCAATACAGCTGAGATAAAATTCTTACCATGGAAAACAGCTCTGCTTCTAACAATAACTTGGGCAAGAAGAGTCTCAGAGTTGCAGGCACTAATGGCTGTGGAACCTTTTATAATTTTCCATACAGATAGGGTTTCTCTAAGGACAAACCAACATTTATACCTAAGGTAGTGTCCAGCTTGGCTCTTAACCAAACCATTCATTTGCCTACCTTTTATCCAAACCCTCAGAATAAGGGGGAGAGACTTCTGCATTCTTTGGACATACACAGACAGCTATGCCTTTACTTGGACAGAACTAAAGCTTTCAGAAAGACTGAGCAACTCTTAGTGGCATATGCTGCAGGATCACAAGGGAAAGCTATCTCAAAGCAGACCATTTCAAAATGGATAGGCCACTGCATTTGTTTCTGCTATTCACAACATGGCAAATCAGTGCCTAAGGGCATTAGGCCACATTCAACCAGAGCAGCAGCCACTTCAGCAGCCTTCCTCAGAGGAGTACCAACCAGTGACATTTTGGAGGCTGCAACTTGGACTTCACTGCACACTTTCTCAAAGCACTATCACTTACCTCTTTACTTTAAATCCAGAGCAGGCTTTGCCACTGTAGTTCTGCAGGGCCTCATAGCCACTCCTAATTCTATTTAGGCCCAGCCACCCAACCTCAGCTTTGGGATTCAACCCAAGTGTAATGACTGCAACAGTGAAATACGATGAACGTAGTACAGTTGTGTACCTACCATAAATGTAGATGTTCGAGTGCATTCACTGTTGCAGTCCAGGTTACCCTCCCTCCATCCCCCTTTCATTGCTGGGACTAATCTGTACTTCTCTATTCTATACAACCTATGTGGTGTATTTGCTTGTAGATGAAGGTAATGTTTATGCTAGTGCATGCTTTTTTATTGGCATAATTTTTAGCCTACCCTTTTGGGAGCATCTGACATCTGGGGCAAGAAAAACTGAAGAAAATGGTGTCGGCTGCATCTTTTATACCCCTGGCGCACTGACGTCAGGGAAGAGGCGACAGCAACAGACTGACCAAGACTTTGGAATTCAGGCAGACTGCGGGTAGCCTGCCAGCAGGATAACCCAAGTGTAATGACTACAACAGTGAATACTCTCGAACATCTACATTTATGGTAGGTCCACAACTGTACTTTCTCCCAGTTAATGTTTGCGTAGTTGAAATCACTCGGTATTAGGGTGTTTGGTAGGACCTTCATATTTCCCAATGTCTCCATAAATGCGGAATGGGGGTCCTGGGTCATGGTGGGTGATCTGTAGCAAGCTACAATTTAGATTGCAGTTTTGCCCGTTGTTAGTTGCACTTGGATGATCTCTGATGCATCGTGCTGCACCACTAACTTGGAGGTGTGAGTGTCCTTGATGAATATGGATACACCCCCTCCTTTTGTGTTTCGCTCTGGGTTCTGTGGCCAAAAGGTATGGTATGAGTTATAACATGGTAGTGCTGGGGTGCTGTCTGGAGCCTTAAACCAGGTTTCTGTTACTGCGTAGATATCCATGTTCTCCATACTGAGGAGTGCCTCGAGTGCGTGCATTTTGAGGTTTAGACTTCTGGCGTTGAGTAGCATTACCCTCAGTTTTTGGTTACTTGTGCTGTTTACGGTGGTGGGTTTGTCTTTTGAGCCTTGCCTAAAAAAGGCACGATGGGGGAGGCAAGAGCCTTTGCCAGTATTCGAAAGCCTAAGGGTGACAGGTGCAAGCCATCTCTTGCTAAGCAACGTGGCTTGCCGAGCATGTCATCCCAGGTGGACAGATACTGGATCCCCTTTGAATGACACCAGAAACTTAGCCAATTGTTGAAGTTGATCATTTTTTCTTTATACTGTGGCATCATTCTTGGTGAAGGCAGGATACTACTCAGGGTCAGGGTCATACCTGCCTGGGCTACATGATCAGAGAGCTCTTCCATGTCTTACGAATCAGGTCATTCACACCAACATGTACAATGACCGAGTCGTATTTGTACTTGTTCTGGAATGACCTGAGTGCTTGTGTTATGTGGCGGATCCTGGCGCCCGATAGGTAGCTAACTGTAACCTTCTCCTTGTCCAGCCTTGTTAGTGGGACATCAGTGTGCCTGACTATAGAGTCGCCTGTCACTAGTGTGTTGGGTATGTTATTATGCCTTAAGGGCTGTGATTGCGTGGCACACTGGTTATGTGAAGTATGTGTTTCATGTTTGGTGATGGGTTGTGGAGGTTGCTTGGATGTCTGCTTTGGAGGTCTCTGTTGCTTTTGCAGATTTTTATTTAGAGCCTCTGAGTATTTTTTGTGTATTTGTATGTGTGTTATTTGCCTGTGTTGGTTTGTTAGGTCTATGTGAGACTGGTGGTGTGTTGCAAGTATTACCCTTCTCCTCTTGACAGTTACAGTCTGGGATTAAGTGAGCTTTGACTCCAGTCTGGCTGTATAGTTGCATCTCTCGCATATATTAGTGTTTGGTGGTAGGAGCAGAGGGTTGTCTGTGTACATGAGGCAGTTGTACCATTGCCTCAAAATGCCCAGATTCACCAGTTAGACTGGAGAGTACACCGGAAACTGCCCTTTGGACATGCCTGAATAGGTCAAGTGAGCTGTTTTTCTTACTGACTGGTGGGGTCGAATAGAGAGCCTTGTCCTTCTGGACAGTATAAGGGGAGATAGTGCTAGGGGTATTTAGTGCTTATTATGAGTTTTAAGCAAGTGCTGGGCTGTAAAATGAATGGTTTGAGTGCTAAAGTTGAAGTTTTGTCTAGTTCCAAGGGAAAAACTGAAGAGTAGACTTCGTGGAGTCAGGAATAGTTCAACCCTAGCTAACTGGCTCACAAAACTGCACAAATGCGATTTTTATATTAGAAAGATTAAAGAGATAGAAATTAGCCCAAAATGGCCAGTAAAACTACAATTTCTGGGCAGAAACCACTCCTCCAAGGGGCATGTAGGCTGTTCAGAGCTCCCCACTCTCACTGGTGAAAAAAGAAACTTCCTTTTTGCCCAAGTAAGGTATGGCCAAACACTGAAGCTTAAACACAGTCCAGGTATCTGAAACTGGACTTTTCTAGCTTAGTAAGGCGGGAAAATCGCAAGATTTTTTATTTGTTTTCCCAAGAAAACAGTAGAAACAAATGCAGAAACACTTTTATAGTGCAGTAATGGCTGTCGCACTAGAGTGGAAAGCCAGTAACAGTTTAAAATTCATTTTTTGTTGTAAATTGTATTTTTAAGTGCAAATATTTGTGCACATATAACACGTACAATAATACACATATACCATCATTAAAACAAGATAAATGCAATATAAATCATATCAATATAGTTATGATTTCTAGTTTGACCCTGTTTGTCTATGGAAACTTCTTTTTAAATTTATGTTCAAGCAATGGTATATTTGTTGTATATTATCTTGTTTAATTGTTTCTCAATATTCTAACCACTGTATGCTGCATCAATTGTAAAACTCTGATTTTACTCCTTTTTTATTTTCTATGCTCTTTTTACAAAATAGCTATGTTTATATAATTTATTTTTATTATTTTTTAGGTTCATAGGTAGGTACTAGGCTATCTTCCTGAAGGCGTTTATAAGCCTAGCCAGAATGTGTTGGCTTTCGCCGCCCCTTAGATTTGTTCCCTGTGCCTCTGTCCAGCAGAGCCACTGAAGTGATCCCTGGGGTAAACTTTCTGTTTCCCATCCACGCATCAAGGTTTCTCTTGGAGTGTTAGCGAGGAGCTCTGCCTAATGTAGATTGGAATCTTGTTCCAAAGCATGGGAAGTCTCTGGGACAGGAATCTATCCCTCCAGCACGTCCTATTTATTCTTGTGGTGAGGTTTAGATCCCTAGAGCGTGTGGCTCGAGGGGATAAGGTTTTCTTTAGGTGGAGCATGTCCATCAATTCTGGATTGGACATGGCCTTGTATGTCAGGCAGTGACCACCTCTGAGTAGGCGGTATGCAACCGAGTACAGCTGGAGTTTCTTCAGTCGAGCTGCATAGGGCATCTGTTTGAGGCCAGTGATCCTCTTGATGGGGTACTTCTGTGGTCTTTCCAGCTGTTGCAGGTGTCTTGTAAGGTACATCCCAAATAGGGCTTTGTACTCTATGATGGGTCTGATGAGTAGAGGGGCACAATGACCTCTTTTGATCTGGATGTGAACCCTTTTGTGAATAGGTGGGCCACACAGAAGGATTTTCTAACCACTTTGGCAATGTGATTATCAAAGGAGAGATTGCTATCTACTTGGGTCCCCAGATCCCTTATTACATCTTCCGTATTTAGGGGACTACCACCTATTTGGTAGTTTGTGGGTACTTTGTTTTTTTCCAAAGGGGATGACTATGCACATTTTGGCATTTAGCTTGAGGTCATGATTTTGACACCAGGTATCTATCTCAGTGAGACCCTTTTGGAGGATGTCTGTGTCAGTCAGAGAGTCAGTTATAGCCCCTAGTTTGCAGTCGTCTGCAAACTTGATCAGCCATAGCCCTCCTGCGCTTGCCTGCACCTCTGAGAAGTATATGCCGAACAGGAGGGGTCCTAGGATTGAGCCCTGGGGAACGCCAGGGGTAACCGGTTTAGAGTCGGACCTAGCTTCCGCAGCTCTCACCATGTGGATTCTGTCCATGTGCCAGTTGGCAACCCATCTTGTGACATAGGGGTTTGGAGGTTTCCAATGTCTCTGTCAATGAGTTTCATAATGATGTGCTCCATAGCCTTGCAGACCAAGCTAGTCAGGCCTGTAGGGCGATAGTTTCTGGGGTCTGTTGTGGCTCCGCCTTTGTGGAGCGGAATAACTGTTGCTGTGTGCCACTGTATGTGTACGTAGCCTGTGGAGAGGCTGAGTTTGAACAGTGTGTTTAGGTGAGGGATTAGTTAGTCTTTGAACTTGTGTAGGACACAGCCTGGTACACCATCCGGTCCCATTGATGTTGTGTTTTTGGCTTTGGAGAAGGCTGTTTTAAACCGAATGTCTGTGATTTCAGGGGCTCTGCATTCTTCTGGTATGGATATGGGCCCTTTTGGGGGTGAGGGGGGGTGAAGTTTGCCCTGAACCTGTCTGCCAGGATGTGGGCGATATCGGCCGGGTCATTGTATTTTGTGCCATTCTGCACTAACTCTGAGCAGATCTGTGCATTGCCACTTAGATTCTTGACATAGCTAAAGAATGCCTTGTGGTTACCTTTGGAGTCCTTGGCACTTTTTCTTTCGAAGCTCGCCTTGGATGATTTTATGAGGGATCGTAGTTTCTTGCTGATTCTGATCAGAGAAGTCTTCTCTTCTTGGGATTTTACTCTCTTCTGTACTAGTTTCCTCCTCCTATTGTATAGCTTGTTTATGGCAGGAGTCCACCAGACTGGTTTCCTTTTCTTGGAGGAGTGAGTCTTGGTTTTGCTTGGGATAGCCCAATCCATGCATTCTTGTAGGTGCCTGTAGAATTTCTTTGCATCCGGAAGCCTGGGAAAGCATCACCCAGGATCGTTGGGTGCTTCGAATAGTTACCGGAGGTTACACCATCCCCTTTTTATCAACACCCCCTCCAGTCGAAAGAATCCCGGACATTCCACTCGGCCAACAGGATCAAGCAGCACTAGATGTTTCAAAGCTGCTAGAAAAAGGAGTCATCCAACCAGTCCCCTCAGACCATATCAGATCAGGAAGTTACTCAAGACTCTTTTTGGTGCCAAAAAGAACAGGAGACCCGAGGCCCATTCTGGATCTCAACCGATTGAATCATTACATTCTAAAGTCCAAGTTCCGAATGGTCACTCTTCAGTCCATTTTTCACTTGCTGGAAAAAGGAGTATGGATGTGCTCCATCGATTTCAAGGATGCCTACTACCACATCAAAATGGACAAGGCATCCAGGACTTATTTATGCTTCCGGCTGGGAGCCAGTCACTTCCAGTTTCGTGCCCTGTCCTTTGGTCTCACCACAGCCCCCAGGGTGTTTACCAAGTGTCTGGCAGTGGTGACGGCTCACCTGAGACCTCGGGGATTCCAGATGTTTCCATATCTGGACGACTGGCTTCTCACCGCCCCCACCAGGCATCTCCTTATTCAAGCCAGGGAGGCTACCATTACACTTTGTCACCAACTAGGAATTACCTTGAACTGGGAAAAGTCTCCTTGCTGCCCTCACAGCATGTTGTTTTTATAGGTGTCGAGCTAGACTCTATTCAAATGCGGGCCTTTCTGCCGCAAAAGAGAATAAGAGTGCTGCAGTCTCAGATTCACGCATTGTTGCCCCTCAAGAGAGTTCAGGCCAGGTTAGTTCTTCAGCTCCTGGGATCCATGGCTGCCACCATCATGCTGGTGCCTCTAGCCAGGTTACACATGCGGATCCTACAGTGGCTCCTTTCGGCCCAATGGTCCTTTCAGAAACTTCCTCTTTCCCACTTGATACTTCTCATGGAACGGTGCAAACAGGACCTCTGCTGGTGGCTATGCTCCACCAATCTGGACAAAGGGAGGAGCTTGATTCCTACGTCTCCAGTGGCCACGGTGACCACAGACGCCTCCCAGATGGGGTGGGGGAGGCATTATCTTGGCAGGACGGTCCGAGGCACGTGGCAAGATCACAAGGTACACCTGCACATCAATGTTCTAGAGATGAGAGCGGTGTTACTAGCGTTGCGGGCACTCCAAAGCTCTCTTCCTCGGGGATAGATTGCAATTCACTAGGACAACATGTCCATGGTGTGGTACTTGAACAAGCAGGGGGGAACCAGGTCTTATCCCCTCTGCAGAGAGGCCATGCGATTGTGGCATTGGGCAGTGTCTTCCCAACGTTTTTTATTGGCAACTCACATTCCGGGAAAGACCAATGTGATAGCGGACAGGCTGAGCAGAGCTATTCTGATGCCTTACGAGTGGTCAATGAACGACTGAGTGGCGGTTCAAATTTTCAACAGCTGGGGTCAGCCTTGCGATCTCTTCGCCAGCCCTCTCAATGCCAAATGCAGCAAGCACTTCGCACTTATCACCCCACAGGGGGAGTCACTCAGGGACGCTCTAGTCCACGATTGGCCCCCCGGTCTGATCTATGCTTTCCCTCTGTTTCCTCTGTTACCAAGAGTGATTCAGAAACCCATATCCTTGGGAAACAGGATGATTCTAATTGCTCCACACTGGCCTCGACAAGTATGGTTCCCCTTTCTTCAGCAGTACGCAGTGGACGGCCCTTGGACTCTGGACCCAGTGCCAGACCTACTGTTTCATATGTCAGGACAGCTCCACCCCTCCCTGTGAACCCTCAGATTGACATTCTGGCTGCTCCACTTCCATCACTAGTTAACTCATTCCCTCCAGTAGAGCTCCCCAGATCTATAAAGTTTTC
>NC_056737.1:365998527-366146027 GCF_019279795.1 Protopterus annectens
TTTTTTAAATTAAATTGGTATTCACCCCTGATCCTCATAACCTGCCTCATGGTTTTAGCATCTATCCAGGCTTGATAGTTCTTGCTGAAGCACCTACCAAGGGGAGAAAATGCTGAGAGAAGAAGGAAGCCACTTTTGAGATTTTAACTTTTTTCTTTTGATTTTTTGTTTAAAATTAGTGCTTTGCCACCTACTTTTTGACGTTTTCCATCTTGCTAAAGTGGATATCTGTATTAGAAACAGTATTTAGAACACATCTAGAGCCTGTTTACTGCATTTCCTGTGTTGCACTTAATTTAAAATCATTTTTCTTAAAATTGCATTTTACCTGACTCTGGCTTAGCACTCAAGTGTGGGGTCATTTATTGCACTGTTCTTACTATTTTGCTACTTGTGTATCTTTCCTACCTTTAAACTAAATAAAAAACTTGCTTTTTTCCCACTTTCTGAAATTTAAGAAAATTCAGTTACTGATTTGCTGTTCTGAACTGTTTGTAAGTTTCTTGGAGGCCAGTGCTTGCTTGGGCTAAAGGGAAGTCTCTGTGTTCACCAGTGGCAGTGGTTAATACTGAGCAGCCTGCCTGTCCCTGTAGGAGTGGTTGCTGTCTAGAAGCTGTAGTTTTATTGGCCATTTTGGGTCAATCCCAAACTCATTGAGCTCTCTATCTCTTAGAACCCTGCTGCCTTGTGGTTTTGGCATCTTTCCAGGCCTGATAGTTGTTGCTGAAGCACCTACCAAGGGGAGAAAATGCTTAGAGAAGAAAGGAGCCACTTTTGAGATTTTAAGTATTTTCTTCTGATTTTATGTTTAAAATTATTGCTTTGCCGCCTACATTTTGGCATTTTCCGGCTTGCTAAAGTTGATATCTGTATTAGAAATAGTACTTAGAACACATCTAGAGCCTGTTTACTGCATTTCCTGCATTGCATTTAATTTAAAATCATTTTTCTTGAAATTGCGTTTTACCTAACTCTGGCCTAGCACTCAATTGTGGAATCATTTACTGCACTGTTCTGACCATTTTGCTACTTGTGTAACTCTCCTACCTTTAAACTAAAACAAAACAAAAAAAAAATCTAAAAAATCTTGCTTTTTTCCCACTTTCTGAAATTTAAGAAATTTTAGTTACAGATTTGCTGTTCTGAACTGTTTTTAAGTTTCTTGGAGGCCAGTGTTTGCTTGGGCTAAAGGGAAATCTCTGTGCTCACCAGTGGTAGTGGTTAACACTAAGCAGCCTGCCTGTCCCTGTATAAGTGGTTACTGCCTAGAAGCTGTAGTTTTATTTGCATTATGGGTCAAATCCAAACTCCTTGATCTATCTCTATTAAAACCCTGCTGCCTCGTGGTTTTGGCCTTTTTCCAGTCTTGATAGTTGTTGCTGAAGCACATACCAAGGGGAGGAAATGCTGAGAGACGAAAGGAGCCACTTTTGAGATTTTAAGTATTTTCTTCTGATTTTTTCTTTAAAATTACTGCTTTGCCGCCTTCTTTTCGGCATTTTCTGGCTTGCTAAAGTTGATATCTGTATTAGAAACAGTATTTAGAACACATCTAGAGCCTGATTAGTGCATTTCCTATGTTGCACTTAATTTAAAATCATTTTTCTTAAAATTGCATTTTACCTGACTCTGGCCTAGCACTCAATTGTGGAGTCATTTACTGCACTGTTCTGACCATTTTGCTACTTGTGTATCTCTCCTACCTTTAAACTAAAACAAAACAAAAAAAAATCTAAAAAATCTTGCTTTTTTCCCACTTTCTGAAATTTAAGAAAGTTTAGTTACAGATTTGCTGTTCTGAACTGTTTTTAAGTTTCTTGGAGGCCAGTGTTTGCTTGGGCTAAAGGGAAGTCTCTGTGCTCACTAGTGGTAGTGGTTAACACTGAGCAGCCTGCCTGTCCCAGTAGGAGTGGTTACTGCCTAGAAGCTGTAGTTTTATTGGCCATTATGGGTCAATTCCAAACTCCTTGATCTCTCTCTTTTAAAACCCTGCTGCCTCGTGGTTTTGATATCTTTCCTGTCTTGATAGTTGTTGCTGAAGCACCTACCAAGGGGAGAAAATGCTGAGAGAAGAAAGGAGCCACTTTTGAGATTTTAAATATTTTCTTCTGATTTTATGTTTAAAATTACTGCTTTGCCACCTACTTTTTGGCATTTTCTGGCTTGTTAAAGTTGATATCTGTATTAGAAACAGTGTTTAGAACGCATCTAGAGCCTGATTAGTGCATTTCCTATGTTGCACTTAATTTAAAATATTTTTTCTTAAAATTGCATTTTACCTGACTCTGGCCTAGCACTCAAGTGTGGGGTCATTTATTGCACTGTTCTGACTATTTTGCTAATTGTGTATCTCTGCTACCTTTAAACTAAAAAAAAAAAAATCTTGCTTTTTTCCCACTTTCTGAAATTTAAGAAAGTTCAGTTACAAATTTGCTGTTGTGAACTGTTTGTAAGTTTCTTGGAGGCCAGTGCTTGCTTGGGATAAAGGGAAGTCTCTGTGTTCACCAGTGGCAGTGGTTAACACTGAGCAGCCTGCCTGTCCCTGTAGGAGTGGTTAATGCCTAGCAGCTGTAGTTTTATTGGCCATTTTCGGTCAATTCCAAACTCCTTGATCTATCTCTCTTAAAACCCTGCCACTCTGTTTTTGAGCGGTCTTGCGCACAGAGCAGTGTTGGGCAGCGCCTCTTAAACAGGTTTACACTATTCCTGGCTCCACAATGTCTGCTCTTCACGTTTTCCCTTAGAACTGCTCTAAATCTCAAAATAAGCACTCTATTTTCATTCTAAAGCCCTGCACTTGCTCGTATAAGTAATCTCATAGGTAGACACTAATAAACTTAAGCACTACATCCTCTTATACTCCTTTTAAGCACTTGCTCCCTATTGGTTCTTTCTGATCAGTCAATAAGTAGTTCCCAATATTATTCAGGCATGTCAAAGGTAATTTTCGGGTTTACTCTCCAGTCCAGCTGGTGAATCTGGGAATCTTGAGGCAATGTTACAACTGCCTTATGTATACAGATCACCCTCTCCTCCTCCCAACAAGCTCAAATATATGTGAGAGATACAACTTTATAGCCAAACTGGATTCTTAGCTCTCTCAACCCAGCACTGGCACAGCCTGTCAGGAGGAGAAGGTAAGCACACACACCACAAATCCAGTCTCACATAGACTTATCGCATCAGCAAACCAAACACATAAACACACAAAAACATAATTGGAGGCTCTAAATAAAAATCTGCCTAAGCAGCAGAGACCTCCAAAGCAGACATCAAAGCAACCCCTACCATGAAACAATACCCACGCAGCACATAGCTCACAAAGTCAGTGTGCCACACAGTCATAGCCCTTAAGGCTAAACAACACACCTAATACACTTGTAACAGGTGACTCTATTGTCAGACACACTGACGTCCCACTCACCAGGCTGAACAAGGAGAAGGTCACTGTAAGCTGCCTGTCAGGCGCCAGGATCCGCCACATAACACAAGCACTCAGGTCACTCCAAAGCAAGTACAAATATGGCTCCGTCATTGTCCATGCTGGTGTGAATGACCTGAGACGTACCTCCCTGGACTACATGAAAAAAGACATAGAGGAGTTCTTTGATCATGTAGCCCAGGCCAGTATGACCCTGACCTTGAGTAGCATCTTACCCTCACCAAGAATGATGCCACAGTATAAAGACAAAATGATCAATTTTAACAATTGGCTAAAGTATTGGTGTCATTCAAAGGGGATCCAGTGTCTGTCAGCCTGGGATGACATGCTCGACAAGCCACATTGCTTCGCTAGGGACGGCTTAAACCTGTCATCCCTGGGTTTTCGAATACTGGCAAAGGCTCTTGCCTCCCTCATAGTGCCTTTTTTAGGCAAGGCTCAAAAGACAAACCCACATCCATAGACAACACAAAGAAAAAAAAACTAAGGGTAATGCTGCTCAACGCTAGAAGTCTAAACCTCAAGATGCATGCACTCGAGACTCTCCTCAGTATGGAGAATATCGATATCTGTGCAGGTAACAGAAACCTGGTTCAAGGCTCCCGAGAGCACCCCAGCACTAACAGGTTATACTTCATACCATGCTTTCCGGCCCCAAAACTCGGACTGAACCACAAAAGGAGGGGGAGTATCCATATTTATCAAAGATACCCACACCTCCAGGTTAGTGGCACTGCACGAAGCATCGGAGACCATCCATGTGCAACTAACAGTTGGAAAAACTGCCTTTCAGTTTGTAGCCTGCTACAGACCACCCTCCCAAACACAGGAAACTCACTCAGTTTCCTGAGAGCACTGGAGAATATGAAGGTCTCTTCAAACACCATTATATTGGGTGACTTCAACTACACAAACATTGATTGGGAAAACTACTCAAGCCCAAACACCCTCGCCCAATGGTTCCTAGAATGTATAAACTCAAATGCTATGGAACAACTGGTCACCACTCCCACAAGAGGGGAAAACATATTGGATCGGGTCATCACCAACATGGGGTCTCTATGTTCCACACCAGAGGAGAGGTATAGCCCTCATTGGTAAGATCAGACCATAAACAAACTTCACACTTCTCAAAACTGAGGTGGAATCCTTCAAAGCCCCTGGGCCAGTGGAAAATATGGCCCAAAATGTAGAATCCTTTACAAAAGCATTCTATGGACACCTACAGGAATACATGGAGCATGCTATCCCAAATAAAACCAAGACTCACTCCTCCAAAGGCAGGAGACCTATCTGGTGGACCCCGGCCATAAATAAGCTATACAACAGAAGGAGAAAGCTACTACATGACAGAGCAAAATCCCAAAAAGGGAAGGCGTCTCTGATCAGTACTAGCAAGAAACTACGATCCCTCATAAAATCATCTAAAGCCAGCTTCGAAAGAAAAACTGCACAAGACACTAAAGATAATCACAAGGCCTTCTTTAGTTATGTCAGAAACCTAGGAGGCAACTCCCAGATATGCTCTGAGTTAGTGAAAAATGACAAAAAAATACAATGAACCCACAGACATTGCCAACATCCTGGCAGAAAGGTTCAGTGCAAACCTCCCTTCCCCCCAAAAGAGCAAATGTCTGTCCCAACAGAGTGTAGCCTTCCTGAGACCACAGATACACAGGTGAGAGCTGCCCTCTCCAAAGTAAAAAACACAGCATCAATGGGACCAGACGGTGTCCCGGGCTGCGTCTTACACGAGCTCCAAGAAGAACTAAACCCTCATATAAAGTCACTGTTCAATTTCAGCCTTACTACAGGATATGTACCCAAGGAATGGTGTACAGCAACAGTGGTCCCACTCCACAAAGGTGGTGCCACAACAGACCCCAGAAACTATCGCCCTACAAGCCTGACTAGCCTAGTCTGCAAAGCTATGGAGCTTATCATCATGGAAATCATAAACAAAGACATTGGGAACCTCCAGACACTGGATCCTACCCAATTTGGCTTTGTTAAGGGCAGATCTTGCCTCTTGAACCTGGTCAACTTCTTTGAAACAGTTACCAAAGCCATAGATGAAGGGAAGGTAGTCCACACAGCCTACCTGGACCTCACAAAAGCCTTCGACACAATACCCCACTTGGGCATCATAAATAAGCTCACCAGCTTAAATATCAACCCCTATGTCACAAGATGGGTTGCAAACTGGCTCAGGGATAGAACCAACATGGTCAGAATAGCAGTTGCCATGTCAGACTCTAAACCAGTTACAAGTGGCGTCCCACAAGGCTCAGTCCTGGGACGTCTCTTGTTCGGTATATATTTCTCCGAGGTACAGGCTAACACTGGTAGATTATGGCTGACCAAGTTCGCAGATGACTGCAAACTGGGTGCCATAATCGACTCTCTGGCTGACACAAGCATCCTCCAAAAGGGTCTCACAGAGACGGATAACTGGTGCCAGAGCCATGGCCCAAAGCTAAATGCCAAAAAGTGCATAGTCATCCCCTTTGGGAAAAACAAAGTTCCCACAAATTACCACATAGGTGGTAATCCATTAAGTATGGAAGAAGTAATTAGGGACTTGGAGACCCAAGTAGATAGCAATCTCTCCTTTGACAATCATGTTGCCAAACTGGTTAGAAAGACCTTTTATATAGCCCACTTTATCAAGAAAGGGTTCACATCTAGATCAAGAGAGGTCATTGTGCCCCTCTACTCATCACTTATCAGGCCCATAATTGAATACAATGCCCCATTTGGGATGTACCTTACCCTACACCTGCCACAACTGGAAAGACCCCAAAAGCACCTCACCAAGAGGATGAAGGGGCTCAAACAGATGCCCTATGCAGTTCGGCTAAAGAAATTCCAGCTCTACTCAGTTGCGTACCGCCTACTCAGAGGTGATCTGTGTCTGACGTATAAAGTCATGTCCAACCCAGAATTAATGGACATGCTTCATCTCAGGAAATCCAAATCCCTTAGAGCTACATGCTCCAGGGACTTGAACCTCAGCACAGAAATAAATAGGACATGCTGGAGGGACAGATTCATATCCCAGAGGCTCCCCTCACTCTGGAACAAAATCCCAATCCATGTTAGGCAGAGCTCCTCACTAACCCTCTTCAAGAGAAATCTTGATGAGTGGATGGGAGATTGTAAGTTTATCCCTGGGATCTCTTCTGTGTCCCTGCTTGACAGAGGTACAGTAAGCTAACCTTAAAAGGGCTAACTTCTGTGACCTACTATACAGAGGCACAGTCAACTCATCTAAAAGGGTGGCGAAAGCCAAACACACTCTGGCTAGGCTTATAAATGCCCTAGGGCAGATAGCCTAGTATCAATCTATGAACCTACGAACTTCTTTGAGACAGTCACCAAAGTCATGGACGAGGGGAAGATGGTGCACACCAGCTACCTTGACCTGGCCAAAGCCTTTGATACTATTCCCCACTCAGGTATAATAGATTAAGTATCTCAGCTAGGCATCAATCCATATGTTACCAGATGTGTAGCAAACTGACACAGTGATAGATCCCAGCTAGTCAAAATAGGGGAAGCCACCTCAAGCAGTAGACCCGTAATGAATGATGTACCCTAGAGATTGGTCATGTGGTCTCTGTTGTTTGGGATATACTTTTCTGTGGTGCAGGCCAAAAGCAGTGAGCTATCGCTGGCCAAGTTTGCAGATGACTGCAAGGTGGGCACTATCATCAATTCCCCTAGTGATGTGGACATCCTCCAAGAGGGACTCACCCAAACAAATGCTGGTACCAGAAACATGGCCTCAAACTGAATGCCAAAAAAATGCATCATCATCCCTTTTGGGAAGAGTGACATCCCCACAAATTATCACATTGATAATAAGGTACTAAGCATGCAATCAGTTGTGAGGGACGTGGGCATCCAGGTTGATAGCAAACTGACTTTTGACCACCATATTGCCTACTTTGTACAGAAAGCTTACTACATGGCCCACCTTATTAGTAAGGGTATCTCATCCAGGGACAAGGTGGTCATAACATCACTGTATTCTTCCCTTATAAGACCCATTATTGAGTACAGTGGCCTTTCCAGTGTGTACCTCACAAAGCACATGCAGCAGCTGATGAGACCACAGAGTTTCCTCACCAGGAGGATCCAGGGCCTCAAACATCTACCCAACACAGATAGGCTAAAGGCCCTGTCCCTCTAATCAGTCTCATACAGAGTTCTCAGATGTGACCCTCTGTCTGGCATACAAAGCAATCTCAGACCCCTGCCTTGATAAGACTGCTGCATATCCACAAGTCAAGCTCCATTCGAGTAACCTGCATGCATGACCTCAACCTGGTCTGTGACATCAGTAGGACATGCTGGTGGGACAGATTTGTGTCCCAGAGACTCTCCCTTATGTAGAATAGACTCCCTCTCAACATCAAGCAGAGTACCTCATTAACCCTTTTTAAGTGCAACCTGGATAACTGGATGGGGAACAGAAAATACACCTCTGGGATTCCACCTGTGCCCCTGCTGGACAGGGGCATCGGGTACTGACTTTTCAGAACATGGGCTAAATTCTTGGCTAGGCTTGTAAGGGCCTCAGTGCCAATAGCCTAGAAACTTCCTATGATCCTATGATCTTATGGAGAGGTAAGCACTGTTAGGAAGCAAAACTAGCTGCTGTACCACTGGGCCTTTCCATATTTATCCTGGTACTTAGTACTTACTTACAATAAATGAACACTTTTTATATATAGCAAGTTTAAGATGAAAGCACACATTACTAGTTAACAGAGAACACTTCTTAAGAGTTGATCCTTCTGGAGTACTAAAATGAAGTGACATACAGAAATAAAACACAACTTAATTGTAATCAGTTGAAGTTGATCGACAACTTAAAGCTGGTATTTTATTAATGAGCTTCACCCTGCAGCAATGGTTGTGATTCCTTCAGTCTCCGTCTGACTACTGAGTAATTCTGAGCAAGTCACTTAGCTAGTTTTCTCAGCCTGGCCCTTCCTTCTAACAATTGCATTTGTCTGCTAAAAATAACATTTTCTAAATCTTTAAAAAAAAAAAAAGATATATGTAGTTTTATGGGTTCATAGGTAAATACTACTAGGCTAGCTATCCTTGCAGGCCATTTTAAGCCTAGACAATTTCCATTTTTGTGCTAGAAACAGTGAATCCCATTTGGTTATAGCTTGATCTTAACCATCCCATGGTCGATAATTATATAGATAATTTGAGGGGACTCGTGCAGGGGATAAAGCATGTAGGAGATACCTCTGTCCACTAGTAGTATTGGGTCAGTCCTGGTGTAAATTTTCTGTTTCTCAACCATAGATATAAACTGTACTTGAAAATGGACAGGAATTAATTTTGTTTTATGTGGACAGGGAGTCTTTTTCAGAGGAGTGGTATCTTCTGTGAGATATACCTGCCCCTCCAAATCATTCTGTTGATGTCAGAGAACAGGTTTAGGTCCCTAGATTGAGTATTTGTGATGCTATCATACTTGCTGATGTGCAATAAATCCATCGGTAATGGGCCAGAGGATGCCTTATATGGCAGAAAAAAGACGTCTTAGTAGTCTGTAGGATACCGAGTATAGTGACAGGGCTTTGAGTCGATCCATGTAGAACATGTTGTTTAGGCCTTATATACTTTTACTAAGGTATCTCTGTGGGTGTTCCAGTTATTGCATGTGCCTGGACACACCAAAAGGTGCATTATCTTCAATTATTGGCCTAATGAGGGCTGAGTAAAGGGGGACAATGGCATCCCTAGATCTAGACGCAATCCCTTTATTCATAAGCTGTGCAATATAGAAGGACTTTCTTACAACAATAGACACTTGTCAAAAGTTAGGTCCCTGTCCACATAAGTTCACAAGTCCCGGACAAATGGGTACTCTCTTAGGGGCATATTGTCAATGTGGTAGTTCTCTGGGGTAGATGACTTCCCAATGGATACAATAATGTATTTTGTGGTATTTAGTTTCAGTCTATAATTTTGGTACCAATTATTTATTTGAGCCAAACCTTCCTGCAGAATGAGTATGTCATTTGGGATCCAGTAACTGATAATAGCTAACAGTCATCTGCAAACACAGTCAGCTAGAGCCCTTTGGAATTGGTTTTTACTTCAGATGTAGATGCCAATTCAGATATTAGAATGAGTTTCTTCGATATAGATTTGCTGTTTTATACTTTTTTAGTTAACTACACTGTGGTTCTAGAATCCCCAAACTACAGTTAAAAGATCAAAAAGAGAAATGTGACTGTAGAGGGCAGGACATAAGCATGGTCATATGGGGCCCTAGGCAGGATAATGAGCCAGCTGCCCCACACCACCCACACAGCCACTCTAGTGTCCCATTATTTGTCTCACTCTCTTCAGTTGCTGTAAACACTGTTCAAACCAGTCAGTGTGCATACTATTTTGTCTTTACTTTTATAATGATTACAGGTATTTTGGATTTAATTCAGAACTTTTATTTCAAATTTCATACCACTGACACTGATGGTCATTTGCTCAAAAACAGTCTCACAATGAAAACAAACTTAGCATGAGCAACAGTAATTTTCTCTTTCCTAGTAACTCACATTCAATGAAAATGCTTTGAAATTGCATTCATTGAAAATCAATATGGTCAATGTAGTATTAAATGATATTTTCAAAACATGGGCCCCCCCATACAGATTTTTTAGGACTATGTATAATATTATTTGATTCACCTTCCTGATTGTTTTAAATTATATTTATTGTTTAATACAGCAACATGTGTTAGAGTGTATTTTAAATTTGCAGTTTTGAATATTTTACCAGTAATCAATAAAACAAAACGTATGAATCAAAAGTACCACTTTCAGAATATTTCATTCATAAAAAGCAAGTCAGTCTGCTGTCATTATATTCTATCATCATCCATACTCAGCAATTACGGGTACTTTATAGGCTGTGTAGAAATTGCAAATTTGACTGTGATAAAAATGTGTATAGTAACGTATTACAGTTTGCTTTACACAAATACACCCCAGTCCTGCAAAGACAGACTAATAACATTTTAACTATCAGGTCAGCAAGGTCAGTCATTTTTATTTACAGACATCCCTCAAACCAAACAATTAGAGCTACGTTGTTGACTGCATCATTTTCAGATGCCTGTGTGGAAAAAATAATAATAATAATAATGACCAAAGTCACATAAACTATGTTTCAAACAAATACACAGGTTCCAAAGTATTCCAGCTTAACACACACACACACACACACACACACACATGCACGCACGCACGCACGCACGCACGCACACACACACACACACACACACACACTAATCCTGAAAAGCCAGATTAAAGACTGTTTAAAAATGACCAGATGATAACAGAATAAGGTAATTTCATTCACAGAACCCACCCCCACACCCCCACCATCACTTATAGCCACACTGTTGACTGTGTACACCCTTATTGTTGTGAAGAAATGAATTACATGTACTTTACTGGTAGCTAAGAATTAACTACATGAGATTGCATAAAGATAGATCACTAATGTCAAACCATATGATCTCACTGTGCGTTACACAGTTTAAATAGAAGAGTATTAATGAGAGCATGAGAAACATTAACTACCTAATAACATATGCTAAGTCAATATGCACAAGCTCAGCAAAAGTAAAAGTTATCGGAAAAATTCCACATTAAAGAGAACTATTACTAATGCAGAGGCTGCTGCTTGCAAGCAACTTTGTCAGTGCCTCATCTACAAAAGCAGTGCCTGCTGATTTTGAAGAATAAATTGCCTAGGTTAGCCATGTCATTATGATCAAACCTTACCAACCAGAGGTGAATCCTGTGATACCCACACCCTGTCATGGGTTATTCCTAAACAGCATAAAGTGGAGTACTATTCATTGTCTATGTGAAGAGTGTAGGACTTCAAAAGTCAAATGTATAATATATTTGCTAACAGCCTGGGACAGTCCACTGGATACAACAGGAGCAGGCCAGTAGTATTGTCTCGTAAAGTAACTTGGCAGAGTCACACAGAAGACAAATGAATGCTGAGGGAATCAAACCATGTACTACAGGAAGCAGTTCTTTAACAGCTTATAACCTTACTCATCTTATGTCCATAAAGTGCAAGACAAACTGTTGCATATCTCTCTAGTGTACCTCATTTCAAGGAACGTTCCTCATTTGGGGTCTTAAAAAGTTCATGTTCCACGAAGTTCCACATTGACAGGGTCTGTCACAAATTCAGTGTTAGCAATATTTTAACTGATATCAATGGTAAATAGAACTGAATCACATTATTTCATTAAAATATCTATTCTATAAGTAAAAATATCACATTGCAGTCATCCTATGAGATTCCTAGTTGAAGTTGTTAGTAAGCCATTAGTAAGTGTTCCACATTCTGCCCATTTGTTCCACATTATAGGTTCATAGGTTCATACTAGGCTATCTGCCCTAGGGCATTTATAAGCCTAGCCAGAGTGTGTTTGGCTTTCGCCACACATTTTAAATGAATTTTGCTAAGCCCTTTTTCAAGGTTAGTATACTGTGCCTCTGTCGAACAGTGACACAGAAGTGATACCTGGGGTAAACCTACTATCTCCCATCCACTCATCAAGATTCCTGTTGAAGAGAGTCAATGAGGGACTCTGCCTAACCTGGACTAGGATTTTATTCCAGAGTGAAGGGAGCCTCTGGGTTATGAATCTGTCCCTCCAGCATGTCCTATTTATTTTAGTGCTGAGGTTCAAGTCTCTCGAGCGAGTAGCTCAATGGGATTTGGATTTTCTGAGGTGCAGCATGTCCATTAATTCCGGGTTGGACATGGCTTTATACGCAGGCACAGATCACCTCTGAGCAGGCGGTATGCCACTGAGTAGAGCTGGAGTTTCTTTAACCGGGCAGCATATGGCATCTGTTTGAGCCCTTTGATCCTCTTGGTGAGGTACTTTTGGGGTATTTCCAGTTGCTGCTGGTGTCTGGTAAGGTACATCCCAAAAGGGGCATTGTACTCAATTATGGGCCCGATGAGGGATGAGTAAAGAGGCACGATGACCTTCCCTGATCTAGATGTGAATCTCTTCATGATTAGGTGGACTATATAAAATGTTTTTCTAACCACTTTGGCCACGTGGTTGTCAAATGAGAGATTGCTATCAACTTGGGTCCCCAGGTCCCTAATTACTTCTTCCATACTTAATGGATTACCACCTATGTGGTAATTTGTGGGCACTTTGTTTTTGCCAAAGGGGATGACTATACACTTTTTGGCATTTAGCTTGAGGCTATGGCTCTGGCACCAGTTGTCTGTTTCTATGAGGCCCTTTTGTAGGATGCTTGTGTTGGCTGGAGAGTCGATTATGGTGCCCAGTTTGCAGTCATCTGCAAACTTGGTCAGCCACAGTCCTTCCATGTTAGCCTGTACCTCTGAGAAATATATACCAAACAAGAGAGGTCCCAGGACTGAGCCTTGTGGGATGCCACTTGTAACTGGTTTGGAGTCTGACATGCCTTCAGCAATTCTAACCATGTGGGTTCTGTCCTTGAGCCAGTTTGCAACCCATCTAGTGACATAGGGGTTTATATTTAAGCTGGTGAGCTTATCTATAATGCCCGAGTGGGGTATTGTATCGAAGGCTTTTGCAAGGTCCAGGTAGGCTTATGAGAGGTGATGTTCCTCATTTTGGAGATGGAAGATTGAGAGCTATGAACTGCTGTAGTCCAGACTACAAAACTATGTAACTATATGATTGACTTTGACAGACTGTAATTCTCAGTGATTTATAACATAAGAAAAAGTAAATGAAAACAAAATGAAAGGAGCTCTGGCAGTTAGTGTATATGGTTTAGGTTCTTGCTTCCTACAGTTAAGGTTCAGGGTTTGACGTTGAGCAAGTGACTTAACCAGACAGTGCCCCATAACTGGGGCATAACACATACAAACACAGAGGCAGACATACACTAAAGTTTCTTGTGCACTCACTTGTAAAGTTAATCTGCTGCAACACATATTTTTCAAATCTCCAACAGAAGGTGCTGGTTGTACACTGAACATCATCAAATCTCCCCACATACAGTGATGGATGTTAAACTGCTGCAACAACGCACAGTTTCATCATGAATCTCCATGCTGTTCAAATCTCCCACATATGCACACTGATGGATGGAAAGATGACTTAGGTGTGGATGACCATCAAATCTTTTGTGTGCACCAACAGAAGGATGTTGGAGGCAGACCAAATCTATTTTTAAAGCAATGGGAGCATTTTTATTTGTAAAAGCCAGCCTTGCATTTTTTTAAAACTAGCCAGGCCTCCCAGTCAGCAGCAGGCCCTAGGCAGCTGTCTAGGTCATCCTGTGCTTTATCTAGCTTTGGTGCAGGGCTTTCTGAAACAGAAATTTAAGAAAAGCCTGACAAACTGAAAGTGAAACTTTATTCAATATACTTATATAAATGATTCCCTCACCTCTAGAAACTGTCTTTTTTTGAGTAAGCCTTGATCAAAGCATTACTCCTACATCATCTTGCATGGCCAGCTTCTCATAAGAAAGGTTAGTCTGGGTTACAGTGTCAGTAAATGGAAAACCCTTTTGGTTGTGAAGGTCCCTTCCACAAAAAAAAAATTCTTTAAGTTTGCTTTTGTCTCTGCTTACAGATGTGGTATGAACTGATAACATAATAGAGCTACTGTGTTCTCAATGAGCTGGGAGTCCACTGACCAATTTGAACACACCAGTCTCTTTGTTTTGTCTGTGTTTTGGAGCTAATTAATGATATTTGAATAGTGCATACTCACTCTGGGGTACAAAGACTGCAGCTCCATAACACTACTAAACCCGCTCTCTATAGCATTTCTAGTCTTTGCAAGAGGTTAGTGAGAAATAATCTTCCTTGGCTTAGAGTGAGAACTGCTCTGGGATTACTCAGTCCTTCCTTATGCTATGGACGTATACCTCTCAAATTCTTAGCATGCAAAATCTAGACAAATCCTAAAATGGGTGGGGGGGGTTCAAAGGCCAAAGAATAGGACAGCTTCTAGATATTGCTCTTATAAGCTTAAAACAGTTGATATAATAATAGCATGTATGTTAGAATACATTCTCTGAAGGATATATGAAGTCTGAAGCTCAAATATTTGTCATTTAGTGACTTCAATCCTCAGTGATTTTCCAGAGTACTACAAATTTTATGAGGAACAGACAAAAAGTATGAGGCAAGTATCCAGACATTCTGCGAAAGTCTGGACAGTCGAGAGGTATGTGTGGACTCATTACAAAATGCAGCACTACAAACAACAAAAGTGAATACCTGTCAACTGCTTATGCAAAGTATCACATTAGCAAGGCCATCTTTTAAGTAATCTGATATAATTATTTACAGGGTCCATACCTAAGTACATGCAATCATCGAGCAGAAGGAGAATTTTGATATACCTCTCAACCTCTTAGAGCAAGAAATCCAGACAAAGCCATAAATAAAAATGGGATAAAGGCCCAAAAATAGGGACAATTTTTAAATATTGTTCTTACAAACTTAGAATAACAGGTTTTGTAAAAGCATAAATTTTGCACAGGCTATGAAGTCTAAAACTGAAATGTCTGTCATTATTTTCAAGCTTCACTCTTTAATGATTTACCACTAATTTGCAAGAAAACTGCTATTTTATGAAAAACGGATGAAAATTATGAGGCCAAAATCTGGACATTCTGCAAAAATCTGTACAGTTGGGAGATATGATTTTAGTCCACATAATCTGCGTGACTGCCCTTCAGATGCACCTCCTCCAGTTTCTCTCTTGATCCACCTTGTTCTTCTTGAAGGTCTCTGTTTTTAGCCTGCATCACTTATTCCTGGATGTCATTCTATTTGTCCACCATGCTTTATATAAAGATGTACTTTCTCATGTCCAAGATAATTCAGCTGCCAATTAGGACCTCACCTTCCAACACTGCCATTCCTTCCTAGCTCCTTCCCTTCAAACGTCCATGAAATGAATTTATTTCATTTATTTATTTGTATTTTATCACCCTATTTCATATCCTCCTTGTGTCTAGAAAGTGTAGTATTAAGTCTGTCTCTTTATACAATACACTCTGTAGTCCTCTTGATAGTCCTAGTTGGCTTTCTTTGCTCCATCCTAATCAGCTTTGCAAGGACCTATAAAACTGGCAGACTGCTCCAGCTAGGATCTTACCAGGACCTTGTCAGAGACAATCACATTCCTATCCCTTAAACCTACCCACTTTCACAGTGCACCCCACGTCTGGATATGGCTGACCCTTATATTGCTCTCTCAGTGTAGCAGGTAGTCTCTCTTAGTGTGGCAGTAGTTCAGCGCTGCTCTAATCAATACTCCCAGGTCTATATTAGAACACCAAAGTTTTTAAAACTTCGAGTGTTCTAATATCAAACCCTATTAACTGAAAATTTAAAACATCAAACATACAAAATAGCGAATTTTTTCCTAGGGAAAAAAATTGCTGTTCCAAAACACATACACACAACACAAGCACACCAAACAAACAGCAATCCACACACATACACCAAAACTCTTACACCTAACCCTACACTAAACTATACATACACCACTAACTATCCACTTACCTTAACCCAAATCCTAACCCTAAGATCCGTCACTATTGCACAGTCACCTCACCCGCGCCCTAACCCTAACTCACCTACCCCACCCTAACCCTCACATCCACACAATTGCACACTTACCTAAACCCAACCCGTAACTTTCCACCGCAGTGCTGAAAATACTGAAGCAACAGAAATGGACAACCGAATTCTTTCCATAGGAAAAAAATTGGTTTTCTGTTTCTTCAATATTTTCAGTGTTTGCTGAAAACGGGTCAATATTAGAACACTCGAAGTTTTGAAACTTTGGTGTTCTAATATAGACTCATACCCCCAGATCGCTTTCTTGTCTGACACACTCATGGCAAACCCCACAGCTTGCATCCTCTCCCTGAGTCATCCTTATCTGCCAGTACGGTAGAAGTATATAGGCTGCATAAATGTACCATCTAGTAAGGCTACAATTAAGAAGTCTTACAGCAGTCAGTGGCTCTATTCAAAAAATCAGCTACACTGAGTATATGTAATAATGGAAAACTGGAAAATAAACACCTCTAATGGAAAAATAAAAGCTGTACTCTGGTGATGTTATGTACTAAAGAGCGACTTTGTGACAAGGTGTGAAGAAACAAACACCCTCTACTTGTGCAAAGTTTTTCTTGAACTACTTTAAGGAATGGGATGTAATGGAGCTCTTAAAGATGCAAAATACAGCAGATACCCTACCTTGGGAAGAAATGTGGAATAAGTGGGGGAAAAAAGCCCAGACCTGGGAAAGTACACTTGTGTAAGTAAACTTATCATAACAGTGGATGTTCAAGTCATTAGGCAGTAGCCTGAGGTGTATGTTTATATCCTGCCAGGGATATAATAGTCTGGCCAGCTCCCAAACCTTAGGTGGACCATTCAAGTACTGAAACTATAGGTCAGTTTGAGCTGAGCTGACTATAACACAAGCCTTTCAGAGCTTTCGTACCAACAGAGAAAGGGAGGCTACAGTCAGAGAAGGAATATGATAGAAAAATAATACTATTGCCCACACCCTAACAAAAAATAACATAAAAAAAAAATAAAATAAAGGGTATGGAAGGAAGGGCTACTGCAGCAGTGATCATTCGAGCATCTACTGTTATTAATAGTTTACTTACACAACTGTACTATGTACTTCATTATGATCACTGCTGCAGTAGCCTAAGCTATAGTGGTAGATTAACATAGCTTAACATTACTTGGGGTAGGAAAATGATGATCCAGGAGCCTGTCCTAGATCAAGAGAAGGAATCTAGCTTATAGTACTTTGCAAAAGTGTGCACAGAGGATGAAGCTGCTGCTTCTAGAATATTTCTAGAATCCATCCCTTTCCAAAAGTTACAGATAAAGCCAAGGCTCTGGCAGAATTATCTTTGACTGTTCCTGGATTTGTTTTATTGTGGTAGGTATAACAAAACATAAATGCATGAGCCAACCATTTGGAAATAATCTATATAGAAAGTGGCTGTCCTTTTTCTTAACTTCACATGAAATTAACAACTAATTAGAAAGTTCTGAAAGACTGTCTTCTGTCAAGCTAGTACCTGAGTTGTATGTGGACATCCAAGGGATGGAGTACCCTTTCTCCCTAATTTTTAGGTTCTGGAAAGCTGACAGGGAGATGGATAACTTGGCTTAAGGTAAACTCGGACAACACTTTAAACACAAATGAATGATTAGTTCTTAAGGAAACTATCTTTCAGGAAAATGAGATAAGACTGAACTACCATGAGTACTTGCAACTCAAATGCTCTGACCTCTGAAAGAAGAGTAATTACTGTGACTGTTTTCCATGTCAGGAACCTGTTGTCTACCTGATTCAACTGGAGAAAAATTTCATTTTTCTAAAACAAAATTAATACCCCAAGGAGGAGCCATCCATTTCCTAGGAGGCTTCTTTTGCTACACCCCTTTCATAAGCATTTTCACATGAGGTTGCGTTGAAAGAGGTGGATCTATGGGCTGACATGCTGAAATGGCTGACAAATCAACCTTAACTGAGAAATAAGGAATAGGATAGTAACTCATAAAAATACAATAAAATCAGAGAAACATTTACCCTGAATGGGTGCTGATTACATTTTTTGCATCACCTTGAAAACCTTTTTGATTTATTAATATATGATTCTTTAGCAGCAGGTTTTCTTGCCTCTATTAATACCTGCTGCAGTCCTCAGAAAAGGTGTCTAAATGGTATTAAAATTCTATCATCAAGACAATCAGTTGCAGATGTATAGGTTTAGGATATATAAAACACCCCTGGTCGTGTGTGAATAAATCCAGTCTGTCAGAAAGCTTGTGATAACTGCCCCTGGTCATTTCCAAAAGAAGGGAGAATCACTGTTGCCTAGAACAGAAGGGAGTCACCATAATGATCTCTGGGGAGTCCTTCTGAATCTTCGGAATGATGCTGAAAATTACTGGAAAGGGTGCAAAACAATATAGGTGCATTCCTGTCCAAGAAAAGGAAAAACATATGTCTTTCAGGCCTTCTTACACAGATCCTGGAGCAGAATTTTGCCAAATGATTGCTGTAGGAGGAAGAGGCAAGTAAATCATTATGAAATGCTCCCTGCAGTTGGATCAATTCTCTGAAGACCCTTTGATTCATTTTCCATTCATGAGGGTCTGTCCTGAACATGCTCAGCTTGTCTGCCACACAATTTTGTTTTGACAGTATGCAGATGCATGTATAACAATTATACAGTTATTGAACTTTATATAACCAGATTTTTTGGGGATAGTGGGCTGGCTATCAGGGAAGTTAAAAGCTATGACAAAACATCCTGCAAAGCAAAGAGAACAGAAGTAATAGGAGTAGGTGCTGGAAATTCCAGTTGTAACAAATCATAATACTTTACGAGTGATTGGGGAATATCATTGTTTTCCCACTAAAACAAATAAGTCAATCTAAAAATAGTTTCAGAGTAAAAAATACCCTTTAAAATTATGGGCCAAAGCCAGACTCTCCTCATAATCTGAATCAGAAATCTGAGGAAATAATATAAAGTCTGTGCATTCAAAATCAATTTGGGATGCAAACTCTTGAATCTCTTCAAAAAATGAAGAATGCCTTTTTCTTTTACCAGAAAGCACCATACAGGAGAAGTCAACAGCCTGTACTAAATCCTGAGTTAAATTTAATAAATTAATCTTGTCCAGGTAAATTGAGACAGGAGAAGACAAATCAAAGTTTTTATTTCTTTGTGACAGGAATTTCTGCAGAAAAATATCCACTTTTGCTGGCAAAACCTTCCCCAGGTAACGGCACAACTTTCTGGCTAGGTAGAGTGGGATTCTCTGCCACTTCTCCTAAGACCAACAAGAATGACTCTCCCTTGCCCACCATGGGCATTCTAACAAATGCAGAGGACCTGTCTAACTTCTCATCCATGGTGGCTGTAGGGACTACACCAGCGTGACACAAGAAAAAAGATGTGTGGCCCGAGAAACTAGCTTTGGCCATACTATAGTCACTCATCTGTGGCTGAGGTACATTAGCAGTCTGCTGTGTAGCAAAGGCTGTTTGACAATCTTCTACTTTTTCTGGCTGAAGAAAGGAAGATCCAAGGAACAAGTAGGATGTTTCACCGTAATGCCAAAAAAGGTTTGTGAATCCCAGAAAAGTCTTGCAGCACTAATTGGTGAGGCAAGTAAGTTGTAAAAAAATAAAATTTCCCCAATAATATATATTAAAAATCACTTTGCACACCTACCCTAACCTTAACCTTTAAAAGTAAAATAGCACAACTTTTACCACAGAAAAAATAGTTTAACAACTTTTTACCACAAAAGTAAAAAAGTGACTCTCTCATTTAAAAGTGAATAAAAATTATGGGACAGTGAATAAAAATCACCTTTTCCTTACATTACAAATAAAATTTCACAGGAAAAAAAAACAAGTTTTTTATGTCATAAAATATAAAATGGAAGATGTTTTCTCCTGAAAGGAACTCTATAGGGCTTGACACACAAAGCTTTCTTTTAGTCAGCTCAGCTCAGCTCAGCTGACTAATGGTTTGGGTGGGTGGAAGGTGCCCTGAAACTTTGGGAGATGGCCAGTTGTTATATACTTAACAGGCTATAACTCATTTCGCTGAAGTTACTGCAGTACTGATCATAATGAAGAACATTTGTTTATGTACAGTTAGGAAACCGAATACATTTTAACTAAAACCTTCCATTGTGATTCAGACAAGCCACCTTCTAGTTTAAATGGCTCAATTATTTAACACCTTGTATTATAGTTTATGTTCACTGGCCCTGTATGGATTTACACGCTGGCTAGTGGTTTAGCCATTGCTTTGGTCTGTGCTAATTTGTGCTCCAAGATGTATGATGCAGATAATTATGTCTGCTCTCACTTATTTTCTGCAATCCTCACTATCATTACTAACATCATTCAAAGGGCCTACTGACATCAGCTAATGACGGTTTACAGGTGCACTACTAAATGTCCAGTGTGACACCAGAAATGCAGTCTGAAAAATAAGGGGTCAGGACAATGCCAATGCAAAACATATGCTTTAAACTTAACATTTGAAAATCTTACATGAACATGCTAAAATGAAGTTCAGCGTTTTTCAGTTTCCTCTTTGCTTTTATATGCTTACCACTCCGTTTTGCATTAGTACGTATTAACTCAGCTGTGAGAAATCCACTTTAAAAACTTGTTGTGCAAATAAAAACAGATGATTCTAATTTCAGTTGTGCTACTAAATCAAACATTACATTTAAGGTGGGATATCGTGAGATCATTTGGTGTATCCTTATAATTCTTAATGCAGGCCACATGTCCCTTCCTAACCACTGGTGCTGTAACCTTAAATGTTTAGATTTCTAATCTCAGGGTTTGTTTTCTTGGTAGAATTAATTTTATACTTCCTAGTCAGAGATGCTATACAACAGAAGCAGAATCCCTATACTATAGTGAAGCAAGCCACATGGAAAACAGAGTGCTATGTTAAAAAGGCAAGCAAACCTCTATGTATTTAAATGTAATTTAATGACTAATATAACATGTAAGATCTGTCTCTACACATTGGTTACAGATACACAATTTATTCACATTGTTAAAAAGGAAACAAAGGAAATCCTCATACCAAATTAAATCAGAACAAATGAAAGCACTGTAATATTCAAAAAGGAAGGTATCAGAATGGTCTATGCGTGTGTGTGTGCGTGTGTGTGTGTGTGTGTGTGTGTGTGTGTGTGTGTGTGTGTGTGTGTGTGTGTGTGTGTGTGTGTGTGCGCACACCCGCGTATGGAACTTTTACAGCACATTTAATTTTGAAAAAATGTTAATAAAAAATCAAAGCTATTTAGCATGATTGTTTCTTACAAACTAATTAAGCATGCAGAGCCTAATAGCTATGGAGACAAAGATGTACGTACCTCTGATGAGTGGGGAATAAACATTCTAGTGCCAGTGTGCAATAACAAAGGGGGCATTCACAACCTGTGGGCAGTGCTGTGTTATCAAATTCTTGTCGTACTACATGCAAGTACTGCAGAGGTGACTAATGAGTGACTAAGCAGAGTAGTAGAAAGTTAGATGGGAAATGAGAAGATCTGATTCAGATCAAGATGCCCTTTCTTTCACCTTATGTTATCACAGACTTTCTTTTGCTATGAGATTAGACGTCTGCAAAATAAACATCATTACTACAATCAAGTGCAGAGTCTTTCCTCTTTTCACAACAGTTTTGACTGTTAACTCTTTCAAATGGGAATTATTACAAACTATCCCATTAGAGAAAGCCAAATGATTATTTAATCCCATTTTCTGAAGTATTCTAGCATACCCCAATAAGAAAAAAAAGCCACAACCAATCCATCTCCTTGGTTATTTAAAGAAATGAAGCAACTTATGAATCAATGAGATAGGGCCGGGAAAATCTGGATACACCATTAAACTGAGTCAAACCTCCAATATATATACATACTTAAGAAACATCAGTAAATCTAAACTCAGTCTAGACATGAAAACTTACAACACAAATTCTAAGAATCTAAATCACAGCAATCGCAAAATGTTCTGGTCATCTAGCAACCATTTCCTATATCCTGCTGAAATCACCCAACCTATCCTAGCCACAGACAAACAAAACTAACTCTGACACATTCTAAACCACTTTATAAAATCTGTAGACCCTATTCCAAATAACTTTACTTTTTCTTTCACATCACCCTCCCCAACCATCTCATAACATAAACCCAGTCTGCTTCTAGCCAGTGCCCACAGCCATTATCAAAAGACTCTTTGTCAAACTAAAGCAAAGTACTTTTGCACATGATAACTTACAAGGAGAATACATCAAACCTGCAGCAGCTGCCCTGGCTTTACTAGCCTCCATATGAATAAAATCGTCAGTCAAAACAGGTTATGTCTCCGCTCTGTGGAAGAAATCATATATTCTACCACTTTACAAAGGTTGTCACACACTGCAGACCTCACTATTTACAGACCAACGGCCCATCAATATTTCTAGAAATGTGCATTCACTCTCAACTACTCAAGTTCATCGCTGATCACAATCTTCGATCTCCCACCCAAGTTTTTTGTCCCTTCTACAGCACTACTACAGCCCTTTTCTACTTCATCACTACAAATAAACACAGTGAAACTATGGCAGCTTAGTGTCAGCTGTTTTCCTTGACAGGTCAAAACCTTCTGATGCAGTCTCCCACCAACTACTGCGATTGCAAAAGATGATCTTCCTCAGTCTCCTGATGTAACAGCTACTTCTTTAGCAAGCAAAATCTCTTCTTTTAAACCATTTTCAGGAGGCATTCCTCAGGGTTCCTTCCTTTGTACCACCTTCTGTAACATATTTATAAAGATCTATGACAGGATGTTACCTAACTAGCAAAATGTTGACCTTCATAACACTGAGCCTGTATTAGGTGAAATGGCACAACAATGAAGTGCCACATTGTCAAAACTCAAAACATTACACAATTCAAGTGGATGATTGTGGGAGATCGTAGTACAGCTGGGACTCGGGTTTTAGCTATTCTCAGCATTAGTGCTTTCTCAGAGTTGGTATTAGCAGGGTGCGGGGAGCTGCAAGATGGTTTACGCTAATGCAAAAACACATGTTGACAAGGAATTGAATTTTGACTTTGTGGCACTTCAAAGTTGTACCATTTCGCTGATATGAGACTGATGTTATGAATGGCAGCATTTTGGCTAGCTGACATTCTAACACAGACCTATTCATAAATGACCTTCATTCAGCAAGTAAACATGCAACTATTGTTTAATACGCAGATGACTCCACGCTCTTCTGCTTTTCCAAAGTCCTAGATAGGCTACAATAGTTTTCTCAGAAATTTCTATCGTCAGTTGAAGTATGGCTTACCAAGACACTACTATTCCTTGACCTAAAAAAGTCAAAGCTTATGCTAGTCACACCAAAATAACTCTCTGACCAAAACTTTCTCTTCACCAAACTTTGTCCAGTCTCACAAAAATGTAGCTTTTTACGTATACTAAATTTATAGAAGTTACAATTAATCAAACACTTGAAATTCAATTACCTTAACAAAGATACAGTAAAAAAGTGCTTTTTACAGGGTAAAATGCTTCTTAACAGATACTGCAAAAAAAAAAAAGAAAAGAAAAAAATAGATTCATCTTTCCTTTTGCCCACTCTTCTATATGCCACTCCTATACTCATCAACCTTGATAAGAACTGACCACTTACTCGAGCAGTGCTACAACAAAGTAACATGTTTCACAGCTAACCTCCATTACAATACGCACCACTGTCTAGCACCGAAACAACTGGGATTGGTGGAAGCATCATACATCACAAAACAATGTAAGAAACTTCTGTGTGTAGAAGATTTTCAATCCATATATATCTAGTTAATCACTGTATATTAATCAGATCAGATAATGGTAGTAGAAGTAGTGAACTTAAACTCACCCTAAGTCTAAAAAACAATAAAAAATATATAATTTGAAATATTATACAGAATTACAAAGTATTCGAAAGTAATCCAAGCAGGGTAGGCAGTCTGTTTCCAGTCGAAAATCCTTTATTAAGTACACAGACAAGCAATCCAAGTAAAACAAAAATAATAGAGTAATAGTTTCCTCACAAGCTTTCTAACTATACATATACTTTTTATCAGGCAAGAGAGTGGTTTATAATGCTGTAAAACAAAATGTTATTGGTATACATGTTAAATTCACATCCTTCCCCATCAGTCTGACATTCAAGCTGGTCCTGCCCTACTTAGTAGCTGTCAAAATAATATAACCCTTATGTACTTTAAATAAAATTAATAACAACGCGATACCCACGGACACCTAAAATACTTGAAAAATGATTTGCAATCTCTCAACCATCATCTCTTTTCTATTCCCTTATTAACTACAAATATTCATTTTATGCCAATACAAATAGTTATTCTGCCACCGAACAAATCTATAGTAATGTGAATAAAGTCCAACTCAACAAGCAGCAGAGAGAGCCTCAACTATTGCAGACCATAATCTTCTCATTGTAAAGCTTTTATCATTTGGTTTTGCGCCAAACACAACTAACTGTTTCCAGGACTATCTAGCCACCTTATTACTGTGCTGTTTCTGTTCTTCTCCTGCAGTCTTTTATCTGGAAAGCCCAAGGGCTCACACTTTGTCTCATTCGATTTATCCCTTTTTATTACTAATCTTACTGCTGATTTCCTTTCCCTAAAAGTTACTCTCTGCACTGATGGACTCCACTTCTCAAGGAAGGTCTAACTGCTGCAAAAAAACGAGGAAAGTCTGCAAAAACATTTCCAAGACCTATACAGAGGATTTTGCTACAGCCAATATCCTAAATGCCAATAACCCTCAAACCTCCTTGTTTGGTACACCTCAAAGACTCAGTGGTACTCCTTTTATACAACTATTAGATCTTTGAGGAAATACCATTACCTCTGACAATTAGAGATACTTTGGACACTACCTTGATCCATTCCTCACTCTTCACAAACACGCATGCCTATAAATATGCAAGTAACCTCATACCACACTCAAGACACATCGCTACAAGGGGCATGCTCATGATCTTTTGTGAATACCCCCCCCAAATTATCATGCTTGAAAACTCCCATAATACTGACCTCCATCAGATGATAACCAATAATATTTGTAATATTTATCAGATTGGCAGATCGGCATACTCACCACTGTAACCTTCTATCAGCCATCAAAACATTAACACAAAAAAAATCCTTCTGTTTTGTTCCACCATCTTAAAGCTCCTCAGCTATGACTTCTTCTGCCTTCTTGTTTGAAGCAAACTCTTCATCCCTACCAACACGTACTCTATCCACACAGATAATGCTAACTTTGTAACACTATAAAGGCTCTTGTCAGACTTAGTTGCACTGAAAGAGCACTTGCCAAGATAGGACCTGCTGTCTGGAACTCCATCCCACCTTATACTCAAACAGTCCAGTTTATAGTCTTTGAGGCCCGTACCCTTACAGCACCTCACCAACTCACCAGTATGCCCTGATTTGATAAAGCATCCCTTATAAACCTTCTGTTCATTTCTCTCACTCTTACTTTCATCTTTGTTTCTAAAAGCATCCCCACTTCTCCATACCCTACCTATGCATGGCCTCCATTACCTATGAAAGTGCCTTCTTATATTATGCTCCTTTTGACAAACACTTTCTATTGTTAACAGCCAACTGTATACTGTATATTATATCAGTCTCCAGCACCATTATAATACATGCAGTACACTCAAAAATAACTTCGTCATCAGGTCTAATGTTAGTGAGAATCATATATCAGGAAGTTGTTACTATCTAGGATTACACTGGCACAAAACAGCCACCAAAAACAGAACTGGAAACCTTAAAGCTTTGAAGATTGTTGCATATGCCATGCCACCAGTCAAACTACAAAAAGATGGCATAACAAATTGTACAACTGCATTTAAAGATGTTGGTTAATTAGATATCCACTTAGCTTCTGGTTGCCATTTGTGTGACATGGCAAAGTATGAGACAGACACTTTGCATTCCTATAGATTTTTATAAAACTTGTAATACATCATCAGGGCACAACCAACAAAATCTGAATGTAGATGAAAATTACCTGAAATAACTGAAGCATAATATTTACATCACACTTAGGTGCATGATTAAAACCAACCTCATTCTGTTTATACTCTTTAAAGAATTCCTCAGCATGTATAAAACATGGTCAAATGCACATGTCTTTTCAACATATCATGTGATTAGAGCCAACCAAGCAAGAAAAATTGGTCAAGGCTGACTAATGTATTCTAATTAAAAATGGTGTGCTACTTAGCTCGTGTAAATTATAAAGCCATTTAGTAACCAAAAAAATACGAAAAGCAACAACTGCACACAGAATTTCAGGACCAGCAAAGAACTAAACAGGAGATATTTAATAACAACACATCCACCGACTAAGCGCTTTCACCTAAAAAGGCATCTTCAGAGTGTTTTAGTGTTGTTTAATCCGGAACTTTTGCTACTGTATCTCACATCTGTCCAATTTGGCTTTCACATCACCTCCTCCATCAACTGTAATATGGTTCAAGGCAAAGAAAAAAAATAATTTCTTAAAATTCAAGCATATCACAGACTGCTTTTAAAAGACATTCCTCTTGTCCTTTCCAACAATATACAAATGCTGATATATCCTCTATGACAGCTTACAAGACATCCTACTTGTGTAGAAACCTCACAGCTGTCACCTGTTGCAAGGTAAACCACTCTATAAGAGTTACAAGTATATTTTGCATAAGTATTAATGCCTGACAAGGTGTGTGTTAATGTGGAATTAACTCCTGCCCAGGAGTGTTATGAGGCCCGACTTTGCAAGCTTAATAGGCAAAGGAAATAGTTCCTTCGCCTGTTTCACACTTTCTTTTGTACATGTTAATGGTGATGAAGGAAGCATTTTACATCAAGAATATATAAAAAATAATGTTGTTGTTGTTGTTTATAGTAAAAAAAAAGTAAGTAGGTAAAACATAATTTTACAGACAGCCCATTTTTTTCTCCCTCATTCTCATACACAGTGTCTTCTGATTTCACACGCACATGCATATACACACACATTCTCTCTGGTTTCATACTCTCATTCACTCACACAAGCATAACTCTCAACCTCTTAGGACAGAAAATCTGGACAAAGCCAAAAATAATGGGGGACATAGCCCCAAAATAGGGTCAAATTTTTAGTAATTAATTATAAACTTAGAAAATTGCTAGAATAAAAGGTCTTGTATTACAATATATTTTCTGAAAGATATAAAGCCTTAAGCTCAAATGCCTGTCATTATTTAATTAATTCACTCCTTACTGATTTGCCACAAAACTTCAGAGAACAACACATTTTATGAGGAACAGACAAAAAACATGAGCCAAAAATCTGGAAATTCTGTGAAAATGTTGACAGTTGAGGGCTATGCAGACAAGACTGCTCTCTCTCTCTCTCTCTCTCTCTCTTCACTCTCAGTCTCAATCTGTTACACAGTCTCTTCTGCTTTCATACATGCATTCACTCACACCTGCAGACAGGAACAGAAACACACTCATACACATACATGCACACACATACACTTTTTTCTGTTTATGTTTTTTACACTTGCTAAACAGCAAAAGTGCTGCTTAGCGAGCATAAAATAATGGCAACCATTATTTTTTTTTTCAGTTTCAGCTCTACAGCAGCTTGATATGCTGCTGTGAAGTGGTGGACTCGTTTTTCAGTGAGCATTACTTGTACATTAATACCCTGCTAAAGAATGTTGGCTCTCCAATCAGGGAGTTAATGTACAGTTTGCCCATTCTCTAAGTCTCTCTAACTACCCCCGCACATAATTTGACTCATTGACAAATGGGGCTCATGTCCCAAGACTCACACTCCACGTTCCTAAACACACTGGAGAATATTAGGGCCCAACCTAACACTCTCATACTGGGTGACTTCAACTACCCCTCCATTAAATGGGAAAACTACTCATGTACCAATACACTTGCCCAACGTTTCCTAGAATTCATTAATTCCAATGTCCAGGACCAGCTTGTTTCTTACCTCCCACTAGAGGTAGCAACATCCTTGACCTGATCATTACTGACATGGGCAACCATTGCTCTACATCAATAGTCAACTCCTCCCTGGTTAGATCCGACCACAAACTAATCACCGTGGAAATCCACATCCCTCCCACCCCCCCCCCCCCACCCCTACAAAGGTAACCATCATGAAAAACTTCTCCAAAGCTAACTTTGGGCTTCTAAAAACAGAGGTGGCTAACTTCACTGCACCCATGCAAATGGAGAATAGTTGCATGACTGCCCAATCATACACCAATGCACTGTACGAACACGTACACAAATGCAGGGATCTTGCCATACCCAATAGAACCAAGATTCCCTCCTCCAAAAAAAGGAAGCCAGTCTGGTGGTCCCCTGTCATAAACAAACTCTACAACAGAAGGAAGAAACTGATGCAGAATAAGGTAAAGTCCCAAAACTGGATAAACTCCCTTATCAGCCTCAACAAAAAGTTGAGCTCCCTCATCAAATCCTCTAAAGCTAGCTATGAAAACAGAATTGCAGCAGGTAGTAAAGACAACCACAAGGCCTTCTATAGTTATGAAAGAATCTTCACGGCAATACCCAGATTTGCTCTGAGCTACTGTACAATGGTATCTCCTATACTGAGCCAACAGATATTGCCAGTATACTGGCCAACAGATTCAGTGCCAACTTTACCCCCCCCCCCAAAGGACCAAATCACAATACCAGTAGATTGCCAGGCACCCAGTATTACTGCAGCATAGGTTAAAACAGCACTGTCCAAGGCCAAGAATACAGCTTCTATGGGACCCAACAATATCCCTGGCTGTGTTCTACATGAAATACAGAGTGAACTGGCACCTTCTAGCTTAATTTTGTTTCTTAGAACTAGCCAGTTTTTTTTGTTTTAGCACTTGTTCAGAACTTATTGTAAGCACTAAATAAGCTACAAATTACTACAGCACTCAACTTTCCTCACTGTCTAGAGGAAAACAGTTTCTAGTACTTAACAAATAAGCACCTATCCAAACATGTCTAAGGGTCAGCCCCCGGTGTTTTCTCCTGTCTACCTGATGAATCTGGGCATCTTGGGGCAATGCAGTAATTGCCTCATGTACACAGACAACCCTCTCCTCCTACCACCCAACACTACAACCTGTGAGAGATGCACTTATATAGCCAAACTGGAAGCAAAGCTCTCTTCACCTAAGACTGGACTAGACAGTCAAGAGGAGAAGGTAAACACTTGCACCACACCACACTCAGCACATAGTCCCTCAAAACCTACACCACCAAAACACACACATAGAAACACAAAACACACACCTACATTCGCGGAGGCTCTTAGTAAAAACCTGCCCAAGCAACAGGGACCTCCAAAGCAGAAACACAAGCAACCTCCACCCCCCAACACAACCCAAATGACACATAGCCCACAAGCTCAGTGGGCCACTCAACTACAGCCCATAAGGCATAACAACATACCCAACACTCTAGTCATAGGTGACTCTATAGTCAGGCACACTGATGTTCCACTCATCAGGCTAAACAAGGAGAAAGTCACTGTCATCTGCCTGTTGGGTGCCAGGATCCGCCACATAACATATGCACTCAGGTCACTCCACAACAAGTACAAATATGACTCTGTCATTGTCCATGTTGGTGTGAATGACCCGAGATGTACCTCCTTGGACTACATGAAAAGGGACATGGAGGAGCTGTCTGATCTTGTAGCCCAGGCAGGTATGACCCTAGCCCTGAGTAGCATCCTGCCATCACCCAGAATGATACTGCAGTACAAGAACAAAATGATTGACTTCAAAAATTGGCTAAGCTTCTGATGTCATTCTAAGGGGATCCAGTATCTGTCTGCCTGGGATGACATGATCGACAAGCCACGATGCTTTGCCAGAGATGGCCTGCATCTGTCGCCCCTGGGATTCCGGATACTGGCTAAGGCTCTAGCCACCCCTATAGTGCCTTTTTTAGGCAAGGTTCAAATGACAAATTCTCCACCCTAACAGGTACAGGCAAGAAGAATCTGAGGGTATTGCTACTCAATGCTAGAAGTCTAAACCTCAAAATGCACTCTCTCGAGGCACTCCTTAAAATGGAGAACATCGACATCTGTACTGTGACAGAGACCTGGTTCAAGGCTCCAGAGAGTACCCTGCATTACCAGGCTATAATTCATACCAGACCTTTCGGCCACTTAACCTGGACCAAAACTCTAAAGGCGGAGGCGTGTCCATATTCATTAAGGATATCCACACCTCCAGGCTAGTTGCTCAGCATAATGCATCTGAGATTATCCAAGTACAACTAACTCTGGGCAAGAACGCAATCCAAATTGTAGCTTGCTACAGATCCCCCACCATGTCCCAGGATTCCCACTCCTCATTTCTTAATACACTGGAAAATATTAGGGTACAACATAACACCCTAATAATGGGCGATTTCAACTACCCTACCATTAACTGGGATAACTACTCATGTACCAACTCTTGTGCTCAACGTTTTCTGGAATTCATAAATTCCAATGCCATGGATCAACTTATCCACACCCCCACCAGGAGCAGCAATATCCTAGACCTGGTTATTACCAACATGGGCAACCGGTGCTCCACACCAGAGGTCAATTCCTCGTTGGTCAGATCCGACCATAAGCTAATCACCCTAGACATCCACATCCCTCCCCCACCCCCCATTAGGGAAACCACAGTAAAAAATTTCTCCAAAGCCAACTTCACTCTTCTTAAGACAGAAGTGGCAAACTTCACGACACCCATGCTGACGGACAATAGAGGTATGACTGCTGAATCCTACACAAATGCACTTTATAAGCACTTACATGAGTGCATGGATCGTGCAATCCCTAACAGAACCAAGATGCTATCCTCCAAAAAAAGGAAGCCAATCTGGTGGTCCCCTGCCACAAACAAACTCTACAACAGAAGAAAGAAACTGTTGCAAAAAAGAGTAAAATCCCATGATTGGAGAAACTCCCAGGTCAGCTTCAGTAAGAAGCTGAGATCCCTCATAAAATCCAGCAAAGCTAGTTATGAAAACAAAATCGCCATTGACTCTAAAGACAACCACAAAGCATTCTATAGCTATGTCAAGAATCTCAATGGCAACACTCAGATCTGCTCTGAGTTACAGCACAATGGCACTAAATATACAGAACCAGTGGGATATTGCCAACATCCTGGCAGATAGGTTCAGTGCTAACTTTACCCCTCTGTCATCCCCAAAAGGGCCCATCTCTATACCAGAAGAATGCAAAGTTCCTGTAATCACGGCTGCACAGGTAAAAAAAACACACTATCCAAAGCCAAGAACACAGCATCCATGGGACCTGATGACATCCCAGGCTGTGTTCTACATGAACTACAGAACGAAATGGCACCCCACCTAAGTACCATGTTCAATCATAGCCTCATCTCAGGCTATGTGCCCACTGAATGGCGCACAGCGACAGTTATCCCACTCCACAAAGGGGGAGCCACCACAGACCCCGGAAACTACCGCCCCATTAGCCTAATGAACCTGGTCTGCAAGGCTATGGAGCGTATCATCATGGAACTTATAAACAATGACATTGGTAATCTCCAAACTCAGGACCCCACCCAGTTCGGGTTTGTAAAAGGCAGATCATGTCTCCTAAACCTGATAGACTTCTTGAAGCAGTCACAAAAGCCATAGATGAGGGTAAGGTGGTTCACACAGCCTATCTAGATCTCGCCAAGGCTTTTGACACCATCCCCCACTCTGGAATTATAGATAAACTCACTAAACTAGGTATAAATCTCTATGTCACAAGATGGGTTGCCAAGTGGCTCACTGACAGAACCCACACTGTGAAAGTAGCAGACTCCAAATCCAGCTTCAGACCAGTGACAAGTGGAGTACCACAGGGTTCAGTCCTGGGTCCTCTCCTGTTTGGTATCTACTTCCCTGAAGTACAGGCCAACACAGAAGGTCTTTGGCTAACGAAGTTCACAGATGACTGCAAACTAGGAGCCATAATCAAAACTCCAAAAGATGTGGACATCCTACAAAAGGGCCTTGCTGAGACAGATGCCTGGTGTCAAAGCCATGGCCTCAAGCTCAATGCAAAAAAGCGCATTGTCATTCCTTTTGGTAAAAACTCAGTACCCATGAACTACCACATAGGTGGTAGTCTACTTAACACTGAAAGTGTGATAAGAGACCTTGGGACACAGGTGGACAGTAGTCTCTCCTTTGATAATCACATCGCCACAGTAGTCAGGAAATCCTTCTATGTGGCACACCTCATCACAAAAGGTTTCTCATCCAGGAAAAAAGAGGTCATTGTTCCCCTCTACTCGTCACTCATTAGACCCATTATAGAGTACAATGCCCCTTTTGGTATGTACCTCACAAGACATCTACAACAACTGGAAAGGCCACAGAAATACCTCACAAAGAGGATTACCGGCCTCAAAGAGATGCCCTATGCAGACCGTCTCAAAAAACTGCAGCTTTACTCCATTGCATATCACCTACTAAGAGGCGATCTCTGCCTAACACACAAAGCTATGTCAAATCCAGAGCTTTTAGACATACTCCACTTAAAGAAATCCCGATCCCTATGAGCTACATGCTCTAGGGACCTAAACCTCATCACCACAATAAACAGAACATGCTGGAGGGATAGATTCCTGTCCCAGAGACTTCCCACACTCTGGAACAAACTACCTATCTATATCAAACAAAGCTCCTCATTAGCACTCTTCAAGAAAAATCTTGATGATTGGATGGGAGATGGGAGATGGGAAATTCACCCCGGGGATCACTTCTGTGGCTCTGCTCGACAGTGGCACAGGAAAATAATTTTCTTGGGTGGCGAAAGCCAGGGTACCTTTGGCTAGGCTTATATAGGCCCTAGGGCCAATAGCCTAGCACCTGTGTGCCCTGTTCAATCATAGCCTCACCTCAAGCATAGTCCCTACCAAATGGAGCACTGCTACAGTCATCCCAATCCACAAAGGAGGAGCGACTACAAATCCTTGAACTATCACCCCATTAGCCTGACAAGTCTGATATACAAAGCTATGGAGCGCATCATCATGGCCCTAATAAACAAGGATACAGGGAATCTCCAAACTCTGCATCCCACACAGTTTGGTTTTGTGAAGGATAGATCATGCCTGCTCAACTTGGTTAACTTCTTTGAGTCAGTTACCAGAGCTGTGGATGAAGGCAAAGTGGTTCATAGGCCAACACGAGGGGACTCTGTCCGACAAAGTTCGCAGACGAGTGCAAGTTGGGAGCTATTATTAACTCCCCAAGTGATGTTGACATCCTACAGAAAGGCCTCAATGAAACCAACGACTGGTGTCAGAACTATGGCCTTAAGCTCAATGCCAAAAAATATCTTGTCATTTCCTTTGGGAAAACCCAGTTCCCATGAATTACCACATCGATGGTAGTCCACTGAACACAGAAGGTGTTATAAGAGATCTGGGAACACAGTTTGACAGCAACCTCTCTTTTGACCATCACATTGCAAATGTGTTCAGAAAGTCCTTCTATGTGGCACATCTCATTACTAAGGGTTTTATACCCAGGAAGAAGGAGGTCATTGTTTCCCTGTACTCTTCCCTCATTAGGCCAATCATCGAGTACAATGGCCCATTTGGTATGTACCTCACTAGACACCTGCAACAACTGGAGAGACTGCAAAAGTACCTCACAAAGAGGATCCTAGACCTTAAACACCTGTCCTGTAGGGACAGACTCAAAAAACTCCAACTATTCTGTCTCATATCGCCTACTTAAAGGCAATCTCTGCTTGACTTACAAAGCCATGTCTGACCCAGCTCTGTTAGAAATGCTACATCTAAAGAAATCCCAGTCCCTCCACATTACACGTTCCAGAGACCTCAAGATCATTATCACAATCAACAGAACATGCTGGAGGGACAGGTTCATAACCTGGAGACTGCCCATGCTATGAAAGAGACTTCCCATATATGTCAAACGGAGCACCTCACTGACCGTCTTCAAGAGAAATCTTGATGAGTGGATGGGAAATAGAAAATTCACCCCAGGGATCACTCCAGTGGCTCTACTCGACAGAGGCACTGGGAACTAAAGTTGGGTGGCACGATGCTAGGGTAATCCTATGGGCTAGGCTTGTAAAGGCTCCAGGGCCTAGTACACACCTATGAATCTATGAACCTATATAAAGACATCATGAGCATACCTCACCTTGAAAATGCCCTTAGTTTTATTGTGTGCAATTTTTTTCACAATCAATTCTTTCCAGCACAATTTTTTAGGTTGTAATTCTTTTTTTATATGTAAATGCAGGTTTACTTACAGGTATCTGTAGGGTTTTTCGAGTTTATTCTAATGATTTACCTAATATTACCAGTGTTTACATACCAGTCCCAAACCATAGCATTATTATGCTGTGCCCCAATACATTTTTTATCCTTTCTTTTGTTAACTCAACCATCTATTGCTTTCAAAACTTGAGGGAAGTTACTCTTTGTGTTGTTCTTATGTTTCTTAAAATGGATTTCACTACCTCTGCCTTATATTTTCTCCCTCTGTGAAATAATCCTTCCATAGATCTATCTGACACTCAAATATAATGTCATCAATTAAGTATAATTGTGTAAGTTCCACTTCCCTGTAACAGTAGATGTAAGTAGAACACACTTCCTTATTGGCATGTGGGTAGTAGTGCCCTGCTGTCCTCCCTCTGGCACTCTGTCAAAGCCCAGAACTCCTCCCATTGCCTGTCTGTGATTGAGAAGGACCAATTACCTGGCAGGACCAGGACAGCCTTTCTCACTCATAGAAACAACCCTTTTAATTTTCTATGGTCCAACAGGAAGAGCAGATGAGAACACAAGCTTTGCAAGCACCTACTTTTCCATACCAAACGCTTCACAAACACATAGCAAAAATGGTAGCTGAGCAAAAACATAACTTCAACAACCAACTACATATGCTTAGCAAAAGGAGGATGGTGGGAGGGTAGTGCCAAATAAGGCAATGTGTTCTATGAGCATTGACTGTTACAAGTAAGTGGAACTTAAGCAATTTTATTATGTTCAGCACACTTACTGCCTTCCTGGCATATGGGTAGATTCCTAAAGTTAACCCAACCAAGGAAGAGGAAAGATAAAGAATAAGGGTCCAGGGGCCTGTGGAGAATGGTCTTCATGAAGACTGCACTGAATCCAGCGAACCATCCAGTTTGTAGTGCTTCATGAAGGTAAAGAAAGATAGCCAAGTTGTTGCTGTAGAATACTTCTAGAATCCACTCCTTTCCAAAATGTCACTGAAGAAGAAAAGGCCCTGGTGAAAAGTGCATTTATCTTGCCTGGATTCGCATTGACATGGTGGGTGTAACAAAAAAATAATACCAGGAGACAACCCACGTACAAAGAATACTTAGAGACAGGTAGACTTTTTTTTGCTCAGGTAAAGGAAATAAATAAAAACTTTTGGTTGCCCTGAAGGGCTTTGTTCTGACAAGGTAGTACCTGAGCTGAAAGTCTATGCCTAATTCATAGGTTCTGGAAAGAACACAGGGAGATTAAAAGACTGAAACCACTTTTGGCCTGAAAAAAGGACAAGTGCCTAACACAACTCAATTCCTGTGGAAATCAGCTGAAAAACTCATCTTACAGATGTCAGAGAAATAAGCACAACATTTTCCATGCTAAGAACTTAAGATCAGCGAGGGCTGCTGGTTCAAAAGGTGTTAAGTTCAATTTTTCAAAAACATAGTTGGGATCCCGCAATGGAGGAATTTTCTTATTAGGGGGCATCATCTGCAATACTCCTTTGATGGAATGTTTTGCCAAAAAAAAAAAAGAAGAAGAAATAATGAGGGGGGGGGGTCTAATGGCAGACAAGCAGAGATGGCCACTAAATGCATCTTAATGGATGCATATGCTAAGCCATCCTGAAGTAGCTCACACCAAAATTTCAAGACCAGAGTGATATTAACTACAATTAACCTTCTGTTTCTATTTAAGCACCACAAAGAAAACGTCATCTATTTGAAAACATAAGATTTTCTAATAGCAGGTTTTCTGGCCTCCTTTTACAACTGCTGCACACCCTCAAGAAACAAATACCTAAACAAAGTCAAGGTAGAATCATAGAGGCTGTCTCCAAATTTTTGAGGACCAGTTGCCCCTGTGACTGCATAAGCAGGTTGAGCATGTGAGGAAGTCTGTGTTAATTGCCCTTGGCCAGTACCATAGGCAGGGAGAACCAAGACTGTCTTGGCCAATGGGGGTGGGGGTTACCACGATGATCTTTGGCGTTTCTCTTTGAACTTTTAGAAGTACCTTGTGAATCAGTAAAAAGGGCAGAAAGGCACAGACAAACATTCCTGTCCCACAGAAAGAGAATTGGTTGCAAGGATGCCTAGAAGGGAATTTCTCCAACTGTCTGTTTTGAAAGGAGACAAACAGATCTAATTGAGTTATTCCCCACATCTGGACTAGATCCTAGAACACTACTGCATTGAGCTTCCACTTGTGCAGGTCTGTCCAGGATCTGTTCAGTCTGTCTGACACAATGTTCTGCTCTGATGGGATGTATGATGCCAGAAGAGACAGACAATACTGAGATGCCTGCTCTAAGGCAATTATTGCCAATCTTACCCCAAGTGTGTTGAGATATCACATCACTGTGGTTATGTCTATAACCACCCGAAGACTACCTGGAGTCCAAAGATGGTGAGGGCCTTTCAAGGAGTGAAACACTGCCAGCATCTACTAGATATGATGTGTTTCCATGCATCTTTGGATCCCAAAGTGGCTAGTATTTGCAGCATCATTGACACAGTTCCCTATGCGAAGTTGGATGAATCTGCCAGGACAGACTGTACTGCCACTGGAGGGGAGAAAGGAAGCCCTAAATTAATACTCAGATGATCTTTACATCACTACAATTGTCATCTGATGAAGGGCAGCACAGGCAACTAGGATTCCAGGGAATGAAGGTGCTGAGACCAACAATTTCAGACATACTATAGACTTTTTCTAATGTGAAGACAGGTCAGTAGTAAAATGAGAATTATACATGCCACCAGTCCAAAAATTCTATGGATTATTTTGCCGAGGTAACATTCCTCTGGGGAAATTCTAGAAACACCAACTGGTATGACAGTAGGTTGTCTTCTGGAAGAAAAGCCAGACTCTTGAAGTGGATAAAGCACTCCAGAGAGACAAGTCTTTACAAGGGTCACTAATGTGACTATAAATGGAACCCTAAATGGAGAGTTCAGACAAGACCTTCTCTAGTGATTCCACACACTTGGATGGAGACACTGCACAGATCAAATCATCCAAATATGGAAAAAAGTGAATGCCCATAGTTTGTCAGTTGGCCACTACCAGAGAAAGGCATTTGGTAAACACTCATTGCAGTGGATAGCTCAAAGAGTAATAAAGAAAACTGATAATGCAAACCATATGCAACAAATCTCAAATACACACTGAAGCAATGAGCAATGAAGATATGAAGAAAGGTATCCATCAAGACCAGGGTCACCATCAAGCAGTGATCCAGAAACAAAGAAAACACTGCCTGCAGGATAAGTATATTGAATTTGGGGGCCTTGGCAAACATATTCAAAAAAGAAAGACATATCAGTCTCTATGACTGCTCTTATTGGGTAATGGAAAAATTACTAGAGAAGAAACCTTTCATTCTTTCCAAAGAAGGGACTGGTTCTATCTTAACTCATCAGATACCTCCCAATCACAACTGACAATTCTGTCATTTCTAGAAAAAGTAACAGCCCCCTCCAAGACAATTTTAAAGCATGTTTTGACACCTGAGAAACATTGAACACAGTATCTTCAACAAAGACCTTTTGCTGTGCATACAATGATGCAGCAAACTTGTCTAAGCTGTAAATACTTCTCAACACAAATTCCACATAAAACACTGGTAATTAAACACTTAAAAAGCTGCCATGCTGGACTGCGCCAACTCCTTTGCCTAAGATTCTAGCCATGTGACAACATATTCTAGAGAGAATTGTTAAAAAGGATACATGGTCTTCTAATTAGTAAATGTCACTGGGGATCCAAAACAAGGTTTACAGACAAAAGGGCATGGAGGTCAGGTGAAGCTGAGCAACCCTAAACTTCTTAATATTTTCCATAGGCAAAGCCACAATGAGCACAGGAGAACTAAAAACTTTCTAGAAGACAGCCCCCAAAGATGGAATCAAAGGAAGGAAAAGAAAACATCTGTTTGGGTCCTGTATCTGTTCATCATCAGAGAAAATCTAATGACACAGACATGTCAGAATCCTCATACACATGATCACCTTCAAAAAGAGAATCTTAGCAGAATGACCAAGGGTGGAATCACTAGCTTTATTACAACCCTGGTATGCACATTTTATCCAACTGCTGAGCCCTGGATATATTCAAAGCCACTATGTCAGGTAAGAAACCAGTCAGAGAATGTTGCCCCAACATTTAAGTCTTCTATCTCTTTTTAACTTACACAAGAGCGAGAATCGCTAGGAGAGGAGAATCAACAAATTCTGCAACGCTGACTCACCGGCACCTAAAGGGTTTGTTTCTCATATACCTGTAACGCAGTGGTACATCTGATGGGTGTCAGACCCTTGTGTCATGTACACGTGTGATACTATGATAAAATGAGGGGACCTGGAGGTAATAGAATGTGAATGGTTTGATTCCCTGCTGAAGCTAAGGCCACTCTGGAGTCACAAGCCATAGACTGAGGCATCATTTTTTTTATTTATTTTTCTATTTATTTAGGTGCAAATGGGGAAAGATGGGGGAACCATACCTAAATTGATCAAGACAGGGGGAAAAACTAGCCAAATCAATACCAAGTACTGGCTGCACAGTTCCCCTAGTGCAAAATGGACAAAATCCCACACATCACATAAAACCCTAATATAAATAAAGGCTATTTTAGCTAACATAAATAGAAACAGCATAAAATAGCCTTAAGTCAGGAATTGAGTATAATATTAAGTAAAATTTCTGTCAGAAATGTCACAAACAAAATGGCAGAAAAACGTCAGTTTAAAAGAGAAATAAATTTAAAGTCACATCAAATAATAATTAATCCAAACCTTGCAAAAGTATAAATATAAACGTAGGAAAAAATTCCAGTCAGAAATTTTTCACAAATTAAATGAAAAAAATCATTTAAAATGGTGTAAATTGCTCAAAGACCTCAAATATTCATAGCCTTAAAGAAAAAAATATAAAAACAGTGGGTTTTCCTATCAAAACTTTCAAAAAAATGTTTAATCAACAGAAATAACAGCTGCACATTACTCACAGTTCTGGCAGCAACTGACAATGAGAGGAACAGCACTGAAACAGCCTTTGTGCAGAAACTCAAGTTAAACAAGCAGAAATAGTCATAAAATATTTTAAAGCAATTAAAACTCCCACAGAAACTTGGAAATAGCTTAAGCAGTATAATTATTATACTGTAAATAATACTAAAATTATTTACATATTTTACATAAAAAATAAGCAAATCAGCAGAATACACTATTCCAGCAGTGACAATAAAAGGTAGAGGGAGAAAATAAAATCCAAAAGGAAGTTCTTAGCCAAGTTCTGCAGCTGATTTGACTCAGAGAGTGAGGCAATATCCCAAGAGATCATTTTCTGACTGTAGTACAAGAAAACTGAAAGAGTACTGGAAAGGGTCCTGGAGTGTGAAGGGTTGTCCTGGTTCTTATAGGAGATTTGTTCTTCTCACTCGCAGACAGGCAGTTGGGGGAGTTCAGAGCTTTGACTGATTGTCAGATGAAGGGTAGCAGGGCACTACTAATCATATGCCAGTAAGGCAATATGTTTGTTGAATATCTATCTGTCTTACACACTCTGATGCCTTCTCTCCTTATTATGTTTCCCTTCAAAGTTTAGCTTATAATACATCAAAGGCTGCTAAAACTCTTTATATGTTGCAAAGAATTATGAGATCTCCAATCATAACTATTTGGTAAAATGTTCTCAAAGTGTATTCAAGAAACTTACCTCTTCAGCTTCCTTTTACTTTATAGGTGAATTTCTTGAATTCATTTCCAAAACACATTAACAATTTTTATTTTTGCCTGTGATGTGATCATAATATACTGTGTTATGGAAAGATTACCATTATATTCATTTAATTCATTGGCATTCTCTCACGAACTTTATTCATACAATAGAAGATAATTCAACACAACTGTAGTATCTTGAGATGTGGATATCCCACCACTGCCCACCAATTAATATGTGATGTGGATAGCCACATCACATTTGGTGGCAGGGGTGGGATATCCACATCACATTCAGTTGGCAGTGGTAGGAACACCACATCACATACTGGGATTCAATGGTGTGGATATTGAACTCCTGTAGCCATAAGAAAAAGAAGGTTCTTGTACTGTCAAGCAGCCACACAGTAGACATTCAGACTTTCATATCACAGCAGTTTTATTTATTTTTTCTGTCAGCTTAGTTAGTCAGGGAGAGTAGTTAAGGATTATGGCAAGCTAACATGGAACCAGTTGGCTGAGATGTCCCAAGCTAAAGGACTGGGGCATGCCAACCTGACTAAAGGAGAAATTATTGCAGCCTTAACCACAGCAGCATTACAGACCAGCAAACAGGAGGATAATCAGACTGGCCTTGGGGATGTACAACTCTCAAAGAATGGACAGTTCAACTTTGTATCAGAGGACTTAAAAGTCTATCTGGAGTTAAAGAGACTTGAACTTGAGGCCAAACATTTGGAACTAGACTCAGTAGAAAGACTGCAGCATTTTGAGGTCAAAGCAGAATCAGCAGAGTTACTGTGGCATTTGGAATTAGAATCAGCAGAGAGGCTGAGACATCTGGAAGCTGAAGAAAATGAGAGGCAGAGGCAACATGAAAAGGAGATGCTGTCTCTTTCTCAGGGTCATTGAAGTAATGGGGAATGGAATAACTGAACCCTAGAAGCAATAAAGGTCAGTAAATGTCCTCCACAATTTACAGAGGGTGATAATTTTGATAATTGTATTCATATTTTTGAAAGGGTATGTAAACAGTATAAAGTTGACCAAGGGCTCTGAGTACAGTTCTGACCCTCTTATTCCATGGTAAAGCTGCAACTGCTGTTTCTAAATTGTTCAATACTGATTGTTTAAATTATAATGCAGTTAAAATTGTTTATTAGAGTATCTTAAGTCAACACCTGAAGCTTACATAAAAAAAAAATTAATGAGCATAGACGCAAGGCAGATGAAAGTGTGTGTGATTATATCGCTGAGTTCTTATTTTCATAGGTGGGTGAGTGAATGTCAAGTCACCACTTTTGAAGGGCTGGCAGAACTTTTGGTGAGGGAACAAGCTCCTAGCACTTTGCCTGAGGACATGAGAATCTGGTTGGCAGATAGGGAATGCAATACTGCAGACGAGCTGGGGAAAAAGGAGACCTATACCTAGCAAGCAGGGCATCACTGCACAGGAAAGGGATACCCAGTGCTGCACATGGGTATAAGGGAACCCATTTGGTTGGGATGGTGGCCTAATGGGTAAGGTGCTTGCCTTACAAACACAAGGTGCAGGGTTTGAGTCTCACAAGGGATAATTGGCTAGGCTTAAAATGGCTCACAAGGGCAGTTAGCCTAGTACTAAGCTATGAACCTATTTGGCAGCCTAAACTGCTCCATAGCATCCACAGTAATAGGAGAAGCTACTAGTTCAGGCACACAGCCAGGATCAAGGGTTAAATGTTTTAAATGAACCCAGCGGGGCCATCTAGAATATAGATGTCCAAAGAGGCAAGGTGGGGAACAAAAGATGAGGAATCCAGCAAGTGGGAATGACAGAATGCAAGTGGCAAGTTGTCTGGAGACAACAAGTGTACCAAACTACCACAAAATGTTATATCCTATCTTAATAGAGGGGAAACAGGTGACAGCTTCTGACCTAACCATTGTGAAACCTGCAATGGTTAAAGAGGAGCACTACTTGCTTGGGCAGTCTAGTCTAGTCACAGCTTTCAGAGGGACCCCATTCCAAATACTTTTGGCTAGGGTTCACCTTGATCAGGAAGCAAGCAAATAGGTATGTTTGATGATATTCCTGCAGATGTCCTGATAGGGAATGATGCAGTAACTTGTGTGCATGCAGTTACATGCAGTCAAGCTTGGAGACAGGCATGTGGGTCTGGTAGCCTGGGAAAGACCCAGACAGACTGCACACTTGAAGCTAGGACTGATATGGTGGTTACTTAAGAGAGGAAGCTACCCTGTAGTAGTGAGACTGAAGATGAGCCACAGCTGTGTGTGGGTACTGATGTCCCACTGGACAGAGTGATTGCAAGGGCAAAGGGGACTAGTAGTATCCAGGCTGACAGTGAGTCTCAGCTGTCAGAGGATACCAGACTTCCTATGGAAGGGGGAGCTGGGAAAGGTTACAAAGAGAGCGAGAGAGAGAGAGAGAGAGAGTTGTGACAGGCTTAGCTCTCAGACCCTAGGAAAAGGGGAATTGTATACTTTAACAAAGGGTTACTGTATAGACAGTGGACCCCCAAGGGAGGGCTAGAGGATGAGAGAATACAGCAGCTGGTAGGGCCTAGAGCCTACCATCTGGCACTTCTAGCCATAGCCCATGACATTCCCTTTGCAGGTTATATGGGTATAAAGTGTACCAAGAGATGCATTATACAGAACTTTTATTGGCCTGGGATTTCCAAGGATCTAACAGGGTACTGCAGGACCTATGAACAGTCTACAAAAGGTAGGCAAGGCAGGAGACAAAGGTCAAAGATCCTTTGGTGCCTTTGCTTGTGATTGAAGAGCTGTTCCAGCAGGTAGTTATGGATATTGTGGGGCCTCTGAGTACCCAAAGTTCCACAGGAAAGATGTATATGCTAGTGGTAGTAGATTCCGTTACCAGATACCCTGAGGCAGTGGCTCTGTCCTCCACTGAGGCAGAACAGGTGGCAAATGTTTTGTTAGAGATTTTCAGCAGGGTACATTTTCTAAAAGAAATACTGACTGACAGAGGTGCCAATTTCATGTCAGACCTGCTGGCTTGGTCTCTAGAAGCACTGTGGGGTTAAACACCTGAAGATCACACCCTATCATCCCCAGACTAATGGTCTGGTGGACAGTTTAAACACTACACTAAAGACCATGCTATGGGCATTTGCAGACCAGTTTAGGAGGGAGTGAGACAAATATTTGCTCCATCTTTTGCTTTCATACAGAGAGGTGCCCCAAGAATCCACAGGTTTTTCACCCTTTGACTTTCTGTATGGGTATAAGGTGAGGGGACCTCTAGATTTGATTCATGATGAGTGGGAGAGTAAGTGTGAAGCCCTCAAGGAGTCTGTTGTGGCATATGTCCTAAACCTTAGGAAAAAGCTCAGGGAACTCAGGGAATTGGCCCTGGAGAATCTGGCAGAATCCCAGCAGCAGAAAAAGGTCTGGAATGACAGGAATGCTTGAGCCAGAGAGTATGCTGTATGGCAGCAGGTTATGTTTCTCATTTCTGTCAAACACAACAAGCTGCAGGCAGCTTGGGAGGGACACTTCAAAGTGCTAAAGAAGGTCAGTGACATTAACTACATAGTAGAACTGTTAGGCAGGAATCAGGGCCACGAACAGTATGATGTTAACACAATGAAACCTTACCATGATAGACAGGGCCTTGTGCTGAGTATTTTCAGTGGATGGCAGGAAGAGTCTGAGGGGGATCTAGTGACTGGTCTCTTCAGTGAGGCTCAGAATGACACCTCAGTGGATGGGGTAGCAATGTCACAGCAGCTATCCCCTACCCAGGCTTGAGAAATCTGAGCAGTGTTACAAGAGTTTGGGTGCATGTTCACTGGGAAACTAGTATGTACCCACCTGGTTCAGAACCATGTGGATACAGGACCCCAAGAGTCTATTAAGCAGGCCCCTTATAGGGTGCCTGAGAGAGTCAAACAGACTCTGAGGGAGGGGATACAGGAAATATTGGAACTGGGGATAATCCAGGAGTCCAGAAGTCCCTGGGCCTTCCCAGTGGTTTTAATACCAAAGAAGGATGTCAGCACCAGGTTCTGTGTGGACTACAGGAAACTAAATATTCACACATATTCAGATGCTTACCCCATACCTAGGACAGATGAAGCCCATAGAGCAGCTGGGTGGGGCTAAGTATCTTACCACTGCTGACCTTACCAAGGGTTATGGGCAGGTGCCCTTGACTCCCAACACTAGAGAGAGGTCAGCCTTTGTGACTCCCTTCAGTTGGTATGAGTTTATGAAGATGCAATTTGTGATGCAAAAAGCACCAGCAACTTTCCAGAGGCTTGTAGGTTGTATCTTAGCAGGAGCAGGAGATTTTACCCTTGCTTACATGGATGATAATGCCATCTACAGCCACTCCTGGCAAGAGCATCTTCAGCATGTCAGGGAGGTGCTGGTCAGACTACAGAGGGAGGGCTGACCATTAATCCCAGTAAGTGTCAGATGGGTATGGCAGAGGTCTCTTACCTGGGACATAGAGTGGGGAGTGGTAAGATCAGGCCAGAACTTGCCAAAGTGGAAGCCATTCAGGCATGGTCTACCCTTGTTACCAAAAAATAGGTTTGGACATTCTTAGGGACAGCAGGGTACTTTAGAATATTTGTCCCCAGTTATAGTACCATAGCTGCTCCCCTCACAGGCCTGACTAGGAAAAACAGGGCAGATAAGGTAGTGTGGACCCCAGCATCTGAGCAGGCATTCCAGAAGCTTAAAGGAGCTTTTGAAAGACCCTCTGTGTTAGCCAGTCCAGATTATTGCAAAAAACTGTTGTTCAGGTGGATGCTTCAAACCATGGGGTGGGAGATGTACTCAACCAGGTTTCCTCGGAGAGAGAAGAGTACCCAGTGGTATATCTCAGCCATAGGCTCCCACCTAGGGAGGAATACTATGCAGTTGTAAAAAAGGAATGTCTAGCCATAATATGGGCACTGCAGAAACTTCAGCCTTATCTGTATGGAAAGAAATTCACTGTAGTTACAGATCACAATCCCTTAACATGGCTACATTGAGACAACCATCAAAATGCCAAGTTACTAAGATGGAGTCTAGAGTTGCAGACATATGATATGACAGTGAAGCACCGCAGTGGGGTTAGTAATGCCAACACAGATTGACTCTCAAGACAGGGTATGGGGTAATGTATTCCCAGATAAGGTCATCCATATCAAGCAACGTTTCTCAAGGGTCACTTGAAAAACTAGCTTAAGTCTATGAAGGGTGGGGGAAGAAGTGTGACAAAAGGAGGTGCTGCCAGCACAGCTAGTTGGAATTTTGTAAATTATGTCATTTGTGAATATCAAACTAATTTATAAAAGATGCTTGTGTTACAAATGTATTATAACTGTATGTCATGTGTATATCAAATTGATCTGTACAGATGTTTGTGTTGTAAAGGTATTTGTAAAGTGCCAGTGCTTAAAATGTACCCACAGTATGCTGTACTGGAAGAGAACATAAATGTGCATGCACTTTTTTAACTGTTTGAATGTATATATTTTAATAGTGGAAACTGGAATACAGGAGGTTAACCACAGTCCAGCAAACTTTAGAAAAATATATGAAATTAAATAACTTTATAGGCTAGGCCATAAAGAGGCTATCTGACAGGTTTCAATGCAGCTAGAGACACAAAGTCTGTAATAGGAAGATTTCTGTATTGTCTTTAGAGTGAACTAATTGCTAGTCTGTAAGCATGAAGGAAGGCAATTGTTTTCTGACTTCCAGCACTGCCAAAGATCTGAGCAAAAGCCCCTGTATGAGTACTTTTACAGGTATATGTTAAATACTGCCAGCTTCAGCTATGGGATTTACATGGAAACTAGAAGTCAGATGACCAGACACTGTGTCATTCTGCAAGCTATCTCAGCAGTAATATTTTAGATATTATTTTGAGAAGTCTCTTAGTGATACAGAGCATTCTGTATTCTGTCTTGGACCTGACAGCAAGTACCACTCACCACATCTCCCTTGATCTAAGTAAGTTATTAGGATATAGCATAATTTTCTTAGATACAGTCAGGAATATAGAGAAGCTTAGTTTAGATTTTGTTTTTCTTTATTTGTGCGAGTCTGTACTGCAATCTTATTTAAATATTTCCTATGGTTTTGAACTCTGATGTCACTGTGAATATATATTTAGTATTTCTTGTTCTTTAGTTATTTATTATTAAATATATTTTAACCTTTCATTGTGGCTGATCTGCATAGAGATATTTCAGTTTTGAGAATACTTGCATAATTAATTGGTGTCACAGTGTGGACCACTCCTAATAGCCTTGCTCTTGGTCAAACTATCATTTGTATCAGTATTAATATTACACAGTAAAATTTGACACCCTTTGTTAAGGCCCCTAAAGTAGCTGATAAAGCGTGATTGGTGGCAGTGATAATTACCTTATAGTCTGGGCCGAAGGGGGTACAGGAAGTAAACTTTTGCCAGACTTTCCCATGTGTGTGTGTGTGTGTGTGTGTGTAAATCAAACCTCAAAGAGTGTGTGTCAACTACTTGGGCAGGGACACGAAGCACTGGTTGGATAGAGAGGGTGTTGGAAGTCTTGGCTTATTCACTCTGCTGAGATCTCAACTCTATAGCTGTGCCAGTGAGGAGTTTTACTGTGGATCTGCAGAAAGAGGGAGATACCAGACACGGACTGACTGTGGTCTCTGTGTGCTCTTAAGAGAAATTGCACCTGATGCAGAGAGCTGCAGTGGGAATTGTGCATGTGCATCTGTCATCCTGTCAGTGAAAGCCCACAACTTCTGCCTGTGGTGAAGATTGAGGCTCCTTGATTACTGCTGTAGTGGAGGGTCATCACATGTCTACTCTGACATAAGAGTAAGACGATATGTATGTATCAGGCATAAAGTTGTGTGAAGAGAGGTAAAGCTGTGACTATGACCTAGACGGCTGCCTGTCAGTTTAGCAAATGCATTTTCACTGAATACCATTCAGCTGAGTATCAATTGCTGAAAGTTGCTTTTAGCAATTATTGAGTTTGCACTTTTCCACAATGTTGTTCAATGATGGAGTTGGTATATACAAGTTTGAAAGCCTCCCCCAACATGTAGGGTGAAGGTTGTCTTGCCTCCCTTGAAGAAAAAAAAAACTTTGACGTTTTTATGGAACTGCATTAGTTTTTAACACCACCATTTTTGGAATAGCATTAAAAATCTTGAACACTTGGTAAACCATCTTTGCTCTTTTTAAGTTGTCATTTTGGCACTGTGGTCTGTATTAAAATTTTCCATTCTTCTGAATTAGGTTTGTTTAAAAAAAAATTGTTGTATATTCATGAAATGTAGCTTTTGGCTGTTAGTATTCAACCGAAAGACATTCAGAAAAAAAATGCCTTTGGCTGACCGACATGATTCTGACACATCTGTGTTCAGGTAAAGCCTTGGGATTTGGAGAAGTCAGATGGGGATAAGCAGCCATTGCACCATTGCTGGCTTGCCCTTCTTGATGGGATCGATTGGTGATTCAAGGCACTGGCTACACTGGCAACCAGCAAGCAGAGGCTTGCTTGCACAAGTACTGCAATACTACCTGGGGACATGGGGTTGATATGAGAACCAGTAATGGTAACCCTTGGTTACAGCATGTATGCGGAAGCATGCACAAACTAGGGGAGGATGTAGTGTTGCTAGATAATGTGATTAGATTTTCACTGATAAAAACCCATGTTGTCTGCATAATGAAGATTTTATTTTGGCTACTATGTGCTTGACTGGCACCAAGGAGGCAGGGCAGGGTACTTAGTTGTTCTAAGAACCTTGGGCAGAAGTGTGGCTGGCTAAACCAGTGTCTTGTGCCAGCACCATGAATCAGCACCCCACCCCTCAGCTCTTCAAGTGAAGAGGAAAAACATAAAGAAAGAAAGAAAGAACGAAAGAAAGAAAGAAAGAAAAAGCTGTTTATTATATTAAGCCAATCTGCATTGTAGATTGTAGCAATTAACTTACCATAAGATCCAACCTCCCCAGCTCTCCCACTGAAGGCAAAAAAAAAAAAAAACAGACAAAAATAGGCATTCCTTCTGTGTCACACCAACTGTCTCTCTTTCATCGCTAATACATAAAACAAGAATGCTTGTTTTTTTTTCAGCTGCTTTAATACATACAAATACATCAGGATAGTTAGCAACATTTTTAAATATGAATGAACTAGTTAACAAACAGAGCTTACATACATACATGCTACATCTCAACAGCTAACTACAAAATGCCAGTCAGGCTCACACGTTCTCAGTACGTATACACTTGTGCAACCACTTGGATAGCTTCTTAAAGGTATATATACACATACTGATCTACACCAATAAAGATGCACACACACACACACACACGCACACACGCACACACGCACACACACACACACACACACACACACACACACACACACACACACACACACACACACACACACACACACACACACTCGCCCAGCCATATTCAGGTCATGTTTCTGTACCCTGCCACCAACTCTCTTTTATTTTAAAAAAAATAATAATAATAATTTCTTCTTCTTATAAACTGTAGCAAATTGCTTGCTAGAAGCATGGAACCCTACAACACTCATGTTTTATTTAAAAAAAAAATTCTTCTTATAAACATTTATAAATAGTTGCTAAGGTTTAAACACTGGCTGCATGGAGTGCAACAGTGCTCAGGTTTTAGTTAAAAGCAGTGACTTTTTTAACCATTAAGTAGTAGAAAACTGCTTGCTACAATACAGCAAGCTGCTGCTAAGGTTTAGATCCAATTAGAGGGACTAGAGCACTCAGGTTTGACTGCAAATGCAATACCAGCTTTTAAAAACTGGTATTGCATTAGAGATTGGGATCAGTTGATTGTACCCCCCAACAATTTGCAATCAGAAAAGTTGTACCTCTCACCCCTCCCTAGCTATGCTACTGCGGCTGGGCATGTTATTTTGACCATTGAGCTGGGCAAGCCCCTATGTTGGCAACTGGACTGTGGACGAAGACTGATGGTGTGAGATGATCAAGGCCCAAAGAATCTTGACAGCTGCCTGAATGATGGCTCTTTCTGTTCAGCTCTTGCCTGAGTCAATAACCACAGGTTGTCAATAGGAAGTCAATACAACTATCAGACTGTGTCTGATAATTAGAGGAAATAGAGACAAAAAGCGTGTATTGAAAATATTCAACATGTATGCACACACTGGCCTAAAACTGGTATGTTAATCCATGTACAAAGTCAAAGTAAACTTTATTGTCATTTATAACTACACATGTGTAGCCTAAACAAAATTTTGTGCATTAGCTCAATTCTTGAGATTACAAAGGAAAGTGAAACAACACATACAACTAGTGAAATAAACTTAACTAACCAATAAAATACTACTCCCAATACACACAAGAAAGAGCAGAGATATTTATCAACACTCATATATGAAAAGAATACCCTCCCTTGAGTTAAATTAACTACCCTATTTAAAGTAAAACAAAACACACTACATATTGAAATGCCTAAGTTATTTGTCTAATATTGCACTTGAGTGAGTTAAATAGTACTGCCTATGGATATAATAAATAAATATTGCACTTCCTTAGAATATATGTAAGTATATATTGCACAAATAAATAAATATTGACTTATTGTGTCCAGACCTATGGTATTAGTGCCCAAGTTCAGAAGTCTAATCACTGCAGGGTAGAAGCTGTTACTGAATCTTGTAGTCCTGCAGCAGATGCTGTGATATATCCTACCTGATGCCAGATGCTTAAACAGTCCATGTGCAGGATGCATGTTGTCCTGTATTATTTTGGTGACTTTTTGGATGCTTCTTGCAGAATAAAGATGTTGTATTGATAGAAGACTGGATCCTGTCACCTCTGCAACTCTCAACACTCTTTGTAGTGCCTTCCTTTCTGTAACTGTGCAGCTTCCAAACCACACTGTGAAGCTGCAGGAGAGGATGCTCTCTATTGCACCTCTATAGAAGGTGAAGAAAATGTGAGGAGGAAGCTTAACTTTTTTCAGCCTTCTTAAAAAGTGGAAGCATTGGTGCACTTTCTCGACCAGCTGGCTGGTGTTTCCCGATGACGAGAGATCCTCTGATATGTGTAGATCAAGGAATTTTGTACTCTTAAGCCTCTCCATGCTCTGACCATTTATCCTGAGCACTGGGTGGTTTGTTCTCCTTTTCCTGAAGTAAATAATAATCTCTTTGCTTACATTCAGGTCAAGGTTGTTCCCCTAGCACAAACTGATCAGAAATGTCGCCTCCTCTTTGTACGCCCTCAGAATTCATTACATTCATTAACTTTAATTATGTAAATTAATGGAAGGTCATAGCTGAACAATTTTATGTGTTTCATTTAAATAAGTGACATGCAATCTGATAGTTTGAATAAGGTACTTCATAAATAGTTTTTTGCTTTGCTTTTATTTTGTAATTGAACTCCTGTGCATTTGATAGAGCTTACCCCCACAACATTTACACATTTCAGTGGAACTCCAACTTTTTTTTTTTTTAGATTTAATATTATTATGTGGTTGAAGTGCAGGAGGTTCAGATACATTTTAAATATCCAAAATAAATCCTGTAGTATCTACAACATCTAATAGCTCATGGACAAGTGAAAGACAAGAAAATTATACATACATACATATATATATATATATATATATATATATATATATATATATGTGTGTGTGTGTGTGTGTGTGTATTTATATATGTATGTATGTGTATATATATATATATATATATATATATATATATATATATATATAGAGAGAGAGAGAGAGAGAGCTATATAGATATAGCTATCTATATCTAATATATATATATATATATATATATATATATATATATATATATATATATATATATAGTATATAAAGCCTACCCAGTATAAAACTAGTAACTCAAAATGCTTTATTGTTGTCTGTAGCTGATATTTACCATTACGAAACAGAGATGTTTATGGAAAGTATATTTGCATACTTGGGTTCTTGTGGGAGTGTTATTAACATTTTTAAAGGTTTTCCTTTACATTTTAAATAAGTACAGAATGTTGCATATCTTCCCATCATCTAGTAAACGCATTAGAACCATCTCTCTGATGGCAATGACTCAACTACTCTGGTAAATAAACAGAAGAACCACATATGACTTTTCTGGCAGAAAATAAATTCCAGTAATTCTAAGTAGATAAGGAAACTGTATACCAGAAAAGTCAACAACTATTTCTTTTTTTTTTTGTACAAGATACCTTTTTAATCAAGTTACATCCTATTATGTTTGCTTTGTCCATTCCTGGAACCTGAAGGCTAGGAAAAAATTACCAGACACTTCAGAAAGCAGCAGGATACTTCCTTAATTACAACATTTGCTACACAATGTGTTGTAAATCTTATCAGATCTTTGTGTGCATAACAATGTCCTACAAATGAACAACTGTAACCAGGAAATGAGAATGTGTTTGTCTCTATGCAGAATGTTTGGTTTAATATGAAAGAAGAAACAGCTCACCAGAAACGGAAAATATATATATATATCTATATAAAACCAGATAGTGCTGGTAAGACCACTAAGGGGAAGACGATTAAGAAAAAACAGTCATTAAGATGAATTAGATGTGCATGGAGGGGAAAGAATGTAGATTAACAAGGATTTGCAATGTATCCATTAAGTAAGAAATGGGTAGACTAGGTTTGCCAAGTGGTTTCTTATGTTTTGTCAATGTTTGTATTTCTAAGCGTCTGTTTATTTTTAATGGGTCTAACTTTTTTCTAATGTCACATACTGCACATATTTGAAACTGCATTTAACTGGGCTTAAAGACAGTTCACTAACAAGGGCACACTTTTTTTTCCTGTGATTCTGCTGTATTTGACATCTACTGTGTAGACCATAGGCATGTATGGTAAATGTCCTAATTCCAGACATAACATTTTTACAGGAGCTCCCCCAGTATGAAACACACAGTTACTGTTCCTTCTGCCTGCTACTCTACATACATAATAACATGATAAAGAAAAGATGGAGCTTTCAATGAGAGTAAAATCTAGGACTTCAGCATTGTGCGCTATTAATCAACTATTAAGCTTTGATGGGCAAACTTGAAGTACAGTCCTAGGTTTGATTCCCCCAGTCCGCACTTACAACCTTTTAATTCTGTGGTTATAGGCTTAACCAGTTATCAAATGCAAATAATGAAATAATTCACTTAGATTTCCCTTCAGACTTGTATATCTGTTCCTTTCAAGTACCATATGTCAGGCAGTAATGAAAAAGATCATCAGAAACTACTTAATTTCAAAGTAGAAATGCTATTCTACAATGCAAATTTTATTTATTTATTGACATTTCTTTACCAGGAAAGTCCAACTGAGCAGAATTGTTGTTTTTCAGCAGAAGCCCAGGATGAGATTACAGATTACAGAAACATGAAATAATTTATGCACGAAGTGTATATATATATATATATATATATATATATATATATATATATATATATATGCCAAATAATAATAAGGTATACGTACACATTGTGAACCTAAATTTTAGTAAGGGGTACAGTCATTGCAGCAGGATGAAGATTCACTTAGGTTAAAACACAGATGCAAAAATCATAGCATGAATATTGGGCAGTTAGATTATAAACACAGTTAACAACATCAAATTAAAGGACAGCAGTTTTCAGAAAGATCAGGGAATACCAAACTGAATGTTAGGTTGAAATATTAGTTTCTGTTATGAAAAAGATAACGCTGGTAAGGAGAATGAATACTATATATTGATGGAGTGTATATGCAAGATATGTGGTTATTTAAAATGGGTAATTTGAAACTGTTAATAGGAATAAAGATGATGGGAACAGGGGAGAGGGGAGTCTGAGAGGGTAAAAACGTGAGTGAGAATTTTCAAAAACAGAGTCAATCACAAAAATGGAGTGACCATAGGCTTTATATAATGCAGAAGTGCAAATAAATGTGAGAAGTATTGGCTGAGAGACTAGATAGTGGATATGAAATACAATGAAGGGTTTAACGTGGAGTGGTGAAAGAGTAAAGTAAAGAGCAAACAAGATTGTCATAGTGCCATTTTAAAGGTTTGGAGGTTGTCCACTGACTAAGAGTTGTAGGAAGTGATTTTGAAGTGCAGGGCATTTCTGGCAGATTGTTAAGCTTTGTTGATAGGAGTATTTTTTGATTCCATCGAAGATGTTTGTAGGGTTGATAGTTAAGAAGGGTAATGCTGAGACATGAGTAAGCTAAGCATTTGTTTATTATGTTACAGGTTTCAAGTAGGTGCGTATATGCCAGGTGATGGTAGTTCAAACCAGTTTAGTACTGAGTGTGCGGAATCCTTGTGGGTTCAATAGACTCCTTGTTAGCTGCACATTTTTCTACAGATTGTTTTTTTTTTTTTTGGAGAGGGGGAGGACTAGTGAGGAAATTCTGTAATCTATATAACACTCACAGCTTTTGATGTTTTTTTAAATCCTCTCATAAATGGGTAGATCAAATTTTAGATTCCCTCTATAGTCAGACCTAATAACTTGATATGTGAGACTTTTTTGTTCAAGGAGATGATTTTGAATTTGGTTTTGTAGTGGATAGGAGATTTGGAGAAGAAAAATATTATTTTTCTTTTTTTCAGGATGAAATAAATATTAGGCATTACTGAGACACTTTTCTATTAACATTAATTGAAAGCACCTTTTATGATTTGTTGCAGGTGGATTAGATTATCAGAGTAACATATAAGGGTGAAGCTGCCTGCATATTGTGTTAATGAGTCCTGCTGGGAAGAAGCTTGAAGATAGTTTATGAAAATATTGAATAAGGCAGGTCCAAAAACAGAACCTTGGAGAACTCCTGAAGTGGCAGGCAAGTATGGAGAGAGTGACTAGTGCCATTTTATGGACTGGTATCTGATGGACAAGTTGCTGTCAAACCACTAAAGGATAGTTATTGGAGGCTTTGGATAAATTTAGGAATATGGCAGAGACAAGTTTGCAGTTATTCTTTGCTTTGCTGATGGTTTCCAAGAATGTTAATAGACTTCTAGGTGTGCAATGGACTGGATGGACTCCATGTTATGTACAGGATGGGAGTTGTTCCTTTACACGGTTTTGAAGAATTTTTTGTCAATATACTTTTCTTAAAATTTTAACCTATAAAGCCATGCCCACTCACATCTGAAAGACCTTATGGGTTAAATGCCTTACTATTCAGTGTGTCGTGTTTCCTCCCTACCACGAGCTTTTATTGCTGCCCTGCAGTGCATATGTCACCCTTTTTATACTTAATTCACAGTAAAATTATTTTGTGCCAAGGTTTATTTTATTAATTCCTTGTTCCATGGTTACATCAGTTTGTACCCATGTCTGAAGCAATTCTATGAAATCAGAACTGACTCATGGTCAAATGGGGCCCCAGACATGGTAATTGATCAGTACCCCCACAAGCACCCACTCCAGTCTCCCATTACTTGGTTGCCTCTCCCCAGTCACCATAAACATAATTCAAACCTGTCAAAGTGCACACTATTTTTTTCTTTACTTTTACAGTGATTACAGACATTTGTATTTAATTTAAAACTTTATTTTGAATTTTATCACACAAACTCTGATGACCATTTGCTAAACAAACCAAAGTATCATACTGAAAACAGACTTAGCATGAGCAACAACAAAGTTCTCCCTTAGAATTTCACATTAATTGAAAATACTTTGAAAATCACCCTCATTGCTCTAAACTAAGGATTTTTGGAGAGATAGTGATGATTTTCTTTCAGCTTTATTTTCAGGTAACTTCACATTAACTATAAGTTTAATTTTCCTTAATGTTAATGAAACCTTTTATTTGAATAAAATCAAATGGACAATATTAGAAGTAGCCAGGAAGTGTATTACAAGGAAATGGACCTCAACCACCTCTCAGAGTTTTGGTGAATTTCTGTTCTTACTAGAAGAAACCATAAACAAGGAAGACAAAGCTAAAGAACTTAGGGCATATACAAGGAGTTTTACTAACAACCCATGGGCAAAGGTTTCAAACTTAACTGAGACTTTCCAACTGATTTTTAACTCTGTTTAATCATTATTTATTTACTTCACTGAAAGTTTTTTCTTAAAATATTTGTAATATTCAAACATTTTTCAGAGCTCTGTAAATAATGCAAATAGTTGATTTAGTTTCATTATTGTTAAAAGTTGTCTGTTCAGTATGATCAATTTATTAGACGGTATTTATTCTCTTACTTTATATTTAATAAAAAATTTGGATAAAAAATCACACTCATGGGAAATGCATTTGTCCAGTGGCAGATTAAGTGTACCTTGGCCCCCCAGGTTGTTTTCATGGACCCTTTGCACACATTTTTAGGACCATGAACAAATGCATGTGCTCTTTGATTCACCTTCCTGATTTTTTTATATTTCTTGTTTAAATTATGTTTCTTGTTTAATTCAACATTTAGTTGTGTGTTTTAAATTTGAAGTTTGGAAGATTTTTTTTTCAGTAAGCAGTGAAAGAAAATGTATGAACAGATAATGACAAAAGCAACCATTTCAGAACATTTCAAGCGTAAAAGATCACTTTTATAATGCCGTCATTATAATCCACCAATATCTGTAGTCAACCTTTATGACCACTTTAATGAAGTGTATCCATCACATGTCTTGATTGTGATAGAAGTGGCCATGGTAAAGTATTCCAATTATGGTTTACACAAATGCACACTAGTCTTGCAAATGCACACTAATGACTTTTTAACTTTATCAGCTCAGCAAAGTCATTTTTATCCACAGACATCCCCAAACCCAACCATTATAGCTACATTGTTGAGTGCATCCTTTAGTTATCTGTGTTAAAACAATAATAATAATAATAATAATAATAATAATAATAATAATAATAATAATAATAACAACCAAAATCACATATTTCAAAGTTGTTTCACACAGAGCTGTCAAAGTATTCCATCTTAAGTCAGACACATATGTGCAGAAACACATGCCCACTAATCCTGCAAAGCCAGATTACAGACTGTTTTAAATGACTAGATGATAAGAAATTAAGGTACTTAAATCCACAGAGAGCCCATGCCCCCACCAGCAGTTAAAGACACTTTGGTCACTGTGTGCACCCCTTATTGTTAATAAGAAAAAATACACATACTTTGTTGTAGCTTTGGATGAACTACATAAATTGTATAAAGATCATTAACATTATATCATAAGGTCCAGCAATGTGTAGCACAGTTTAAACAGAAAAATATTTATGACAGCTTTTGAAATATTAACTTGATAACATATGTTACATCAATATGCACAATTCCTGCCGAAGTAAAACTCATGCGAATAATTCCACAATAAAGAGAACTATTACTAATGCAAAGGATGATGCAGGAAAACAACTTTGCGTTTTATTACTTCATCTACAAAGGCAGTGCCTGCTCCCCTTGAAGAATGAAATGCCAATGTTACATTAAAAATGGTGTAAAGAAAATGGAATTCTGGTGGTATTGCCATAACATTTCCTGAATAAGATCACCTGTGTAATAGAAAATGTCTGGCAAATGAAAGCAGGTTCATAGTTACTAGGCATACAGTCCTGGAGACCATTAAGGAGCTAGCACAAATTTACAATTGCTCCAAAGCATAGTCTGGTTAAATGATTTGTTCAGCATCATACAGAATAAATGAAGGTGGAAAGATTCAAACCCTGGACCCTTGTCAAAGACAGCAGTTCATTAGCAAATCAGAGCTTCAGTTCTCTCTGTCAACTGCCAGACTAACAGTTTTTAGTTAAATGCAGAAATCCTTTACAATCCAGTCTTGAAGTAAATACTGTACCACAGTAATATGCAACACTGACTAATAATGGATGCTGACGATCAGACAGTTCGATCATCATTCCAAATAATACATGACCTGACAAATGTCAGCTGGAGGTGCTGAAGGCTGTAAAGAAGGTACTACAAAAATACATGGATGGCACAGTGGTGCAGTGGTAGTGTTGCCACCTCACAGCAAGAGGTTGTCTGGTTTGTTTCTCAGCTGGAGTGCCTTCTGTGTGGAGTCTGCATGTCTTCCCTGCATTTGTGTGGGTTTCCTCTGGGTGCTCCAGTTTCCTCCCACATTACAAAGACATGCATCTGGGGCATTTCTCCCCAGGCCTCCGCTGATGACTGGCTTCATTCCAAGTTGGACTTTCCTGGTAAACAAATGTTAAATAAATATTACTAAAATGCAAAAACAATTAAAGACAATATAAATTGATGCAGTGGCTTTGGTTCAACAACCCACAAGTCATTTAAAAATCAGAAATATTACTGCAAATAGCACACTGTTTCTTTTTTTGAGGGGCAGGGGCGTACATGCTTGCAGGGCACCTATATCTCCTTTCTGACTTCCCTATGCCATTTCTGTCATCAAGAATAGCTATTCCCTCTGACATCAATCAGTACAGGTTTGACCTACTTGAATAACTAATAATGCTGTACTGTTGCAGTATACACCTCAACAGTTAAGAGTACTAGATCATGGTCAAATGTGGCCTTGAGTAGGGTAATAAATCCCATACCCAGCCATACCAATATCCACTTACGTGGCTGGTATTCCCTAATTATCATAAGTACTGTTAAACCACGTCAGTGTAATACTATTTTCTTACTTAATTTTACAATTATCACAGTGATCCCCAAGTCAAGCTCCACTGAGTAACTCACACGTGCCTCAACCTGGTCTGTGACATCAATGGGACTTGTTACGGGACAGATCTATGTCCCAGTAACTCCCCCATCTATGGAATAGACTCCCTCTCCACGTCAAGCAGCATACCTCTTTACCCTTTTTAAGCGCAACCTGGATAACTGGAGGGGAAACAGAAAGTATACCCCTGGGATTCCACCCATGTCCCTGCTGGACAAGGGCATCAGGTGCTGGCTTGTCTAAACATGCACTAAACTCTTGGCCACACCTATAAGGCCCTCTGAGACAAAAGCTTAGTAACCTCCTATGATCTTATGATCCTATGATTCTATATATGAATTTCATTTAAAACTTTTATTTCAAATGTTACAGAAAAAAAAAATTTAAAAAAGTGACAGCCATTTTCAAAACAAAGCACTCCTACTGAAAACAGACTAAGCATATGCTCATCCACTTAAACTCACATTTAGTGAAAATGCATCTGGCAAACCATTAAACTACAAGAGACAAGCTGGGATTCTAACTCAAATAGCATATAGTGAAGTACTAATTAATGTCTATGTGAAGGGTACAGAAGTTTGAAAGACAAACATATAATTCATTTGCTAGCAACCTTTTTAGGAGCTGCCCAGGAGTACTGTCTAGTAAAGTAACATAGCAGAGTCACATAAAAGACAAATGAAGCATGAGGGAATCAAACCATGTACTAAAGGAAGCAGCTCATTAATAGATCATTGCCTTAATCAACTGCAGCAGGCGCTAGACAAACTGCTGTAGCCCAAACAGTGCATTTTACACCGATGTGCCTGCAAAGAGCGATCTAAATTAAAAATGTATTCATAGTTAAAATATTAGCATTACACTCCTAGGTTTCATGCTGTCCAATTTATTCCCAGCTAAATAAACACAGTGTCAACATTAAGGAAACTGAGGATCACATAAAAACAACATGGCTCACATGACAATGCTACTGTTTATTATAATTAATTTCTTTCCTTTATACCATAACTACCCTAGTTTGCAGGTAATTACTAGGCTTGCAGTCCTGGGGACCACTGAGGAACCTAACCCAAGTTTCAAGTTTCAGGGCATAGATATGAGGCAAAATCAGAGATGTTCTGCAAAACTAGACACAGATAAGTGTAGACACCTCTAAATCAACTTTAAATCACTTAAAGTTACGATAACAACAGGTTCTGCATCAACATGTGTTTTTAAACCTTAAAAACTGTGAAACACTAAAGTTGATTGACCACACGAGAAATTCCTCTAATTACTAACCCAATTAAAAAAAAAAAAAAATATATATATATATATATATATATATATATATATATATATATATATATATATACATATACACATGTATATTTTGTTCCTTTAATTATTGTTTGGAACTTCATCAGTTAAAAAAACTTTAAAAGTTCCCGTTTAAATAGGGATATTTAACCAATCAGCACACAAAATTAACTGAATCTTTTTCCATATAAAAGACACACTCCACAGAAAGGAAAAATATGTGTATGTATGATCTGCTTTCTTTTGTCGAATTTAGACTTTGCTCAATTACAAAATAGCGAGAACGATATGCCGAAGATCCATTGCTTCGAACAGTCACTACCCAGATCTACAAAACATCAAAACAACATCTATTTGCAAAAAAAAAAAAAAAAAAAAAAAAAAAAACACAGAACATTAGACATATTAGACATTATCTAATGTTTTTGCAGAGGGGCAAGCCCTCTTGCACCCCCCCACACCCCCTGCAAATTATATATACCAACTCAGAGATTGCACTTCAGTGGGAAAAAGCATATATTTCACGATCCTCATTGTACTGACATCTACACGCTGTTATAGCTCTTCCTTTTCATTTCTTGTACATTTATATTTTCAAGCCCAGTAGTTTCTGATTTTTGTACGTCTTCAAATGTTACATATAACTATCCATTACTTCTATGTGTCTTCCCCTTAGTGATTCTTCTGACCTGTAAACACTAACAATAATGTCAAGTGAGTAGCACGTCATGTGCACAGCACTGACAGTGGATATGGTGTATGGCTGAGTTCAAAATTACATTACATTTAAAATTATAATGCCATGATAGTTAAGTAGCACAGTTGTCAATGAAATAAGTATCTGTAAAGTGTGTGGATTTGTAGTAATAGATTTTCGATGTAATGGTCTCAATTAATTCACATTCTGTAAAGGTTAGATTCGATAAAGGAAGGTGCACCCATATGTATATATACATATTCAGTTCCTTAAGTACAATTACTAGGACTTAAAAGCTGTTGAATGCACTGGAGGCAACCAATTCCTAAAAAATTCAAATTAATATTAAACTATTCTGTGTATAACTGTATATAGATAATATATATTAAAATAGTAAATCATGAAAATAAGAATAAGTGTTGTGGAAACAGTTAATAATAAATGTTATACTTGTTGTTAGCATGTTTCCCCTTCCAGTTTTCATACTTTGTCTGCTTTCAAAGTTAACAAACTACTAATCGAAATTCTGTCATTAATTCCTGAAGCTTGTATGGCATTAAGCAAACTCCAAGTTGAACTGGCTGGCTGGCTAGATGTATATATATCTATAAGGAGGGACATGCTAACTTCTCAGGAAATTACTATTTTGGTTGATGAGTCCACTGAATCGAATACACAAATTGATTTGGCAAATGCTAGTATCTGTTGTGAGTTGATAAACTAAAATATAATTTGTGTGTTGACAGAGTTATAAATCCTAAATTAAGACTGCTGTCTGACCTTCATTTTCAAACAGCAGAATGATGAAGCAAAAGTATATATGTCAGTAATAGCCTTATTTAATAGAAATAGGACTGCACTGTATAAATACAGTAAACATTAACTGACTGATAAAACAGACTTCAAAGCTCAAACAAATCTCAAGTAACCACAGAGGATATAGGCATCCTGATATAGGGAGACAGCAAAAAATAATTTTAATTCTTCTGCAGGAAACGTAAGAAAAGTGGGATCTTTTTGTATGCAAATTCTATATAATTCAAAAAGGGGAGGTCAGTGATACCACATAAAATGGTATGTACAATATTAGTTAAATTTAGCAGCATGTGGTCAGTCCAGTCCAGGCTTCTCCTCTCCTTTATTACCACTTAATTTAAAATAATTATTTATCGCCTTGATGCAAAAGGTAGCTACTTTCTTGTGTCATAAAGGAAGAACATACTGAAATCTGAAAAGAAGAAAAAGATGATACAACTTACAAAGAATCTGCCGACACCTCACCCTACCACAGGCCAGCTAATACTGACATCTCCTGACACCTAGTAAAACAAACATTTCCCAACTCACCGGCACTTCCCTGACACAGACAAAGTTCAATATTTTCTTTTTTCTACAAAATGATATTCCTTTCCACCCACCTTCAGAAGTCACTATCCACATGGAGACAATAGACCCTGCTCAAATCCAAAAGTTGCCCAAACTTCCCTCTGACTATCTCTGATATTGCCCTATCACAGCATCTATGAACGAATGTGCTATTGATCTTAAACCTTCTGTTGGAGACACTCCTGTTTCTGGAATATAAGTGGACTGCAGACTCTCATGCATAAGAGGATAATATAGTAGGTGCTGGCCAAACAGCTGCTTGGCGCATCAAATGGCTACACTGCTTGTTAATCCCACCAGAAGATTATGCTAATTTTGATGGTAGTAGCTGTGAATATGAAAGGTGGATATCAACTGCTCAAAAATTACAAAGGCACCCAAGGATAATCTAAAAACTGTTTAGAAAGGAAAAGATATTCAGAGGCAGACATTACCACTTCAAATTATAAGAACCACTTCTTAAAGCATAATCTATTCTGTATTAAAAGACTGTTATATCATCAAAAAAAAATGATGAGTGCTTACTATTTTTTTAATGTACAGCATCCCTACCTATTCTGAGGCCCTTTCTAACCCCAAAGATAGTTTCAGGCAAAAACATTTGTAAAGCTGTGTTTTCATTCTACTGTGCAACGTCATGATGGCCCAATGGTCTCATAAATAATGCTGAGAACAGGCCATTTTGAGTATATCTTTTTTTTTCCTGTAAATTCAGGCTGGCTGTTGTTCAGTCACCCTCCTAAAGAAAGCCAGAAGAACCAGTTGCTTTTACCTATACCAAAACTGGCAGATCATTTTTCAGTGACATTGTCAGAATGTATACTATTACTGAATAAGTGTTAAACCATCCATCAGGAAAAAATGGGCAGTTATAATGTAAAGTGGCATGGCATCTGCTTTTACAGAGTGTCTCATAGCACTCGCCTCACTGATTACTGTGATAGATGTAATGACCTTACAGACTGCAAGCAATCTAAGTAGAATTCTTCATGAAAATGATTACGGGTAATTAAGGGTCAGTACACTGTTCAGCAGCACTTACAGTAACTTCAAGAACTTTTTTATAAACATATGTTTATTCTACTATACTAAGTTTAGCCCAACACTGTTTTGTTTACTTATTGGGATGGCTTGTATATTTTATTTTGCATTTTTTTATAGTTGTTTCTTAAGGCAGCAGTGTTAGCATATATTTTATATAAATATGCTATTTCATTTTCTTGTGAGCAAGTTTGAAAAAGGACTTCATGGTCTGGTTCACTTACTTACCAACTTACCAACTAGCTTCAAGGCACATCCCATGCACTGGTATTCAGCAGTCCACAAAAGTGATAGTAGGCAAGAGGCAAGAATGGAATATGCCAGAATGTTCTACAAGTATTTCTTCACCATTCAAATAAATATTAGAATGAAGTTCTAGTTATTGTATTTCATTATTTGTCAGTGTTCATCCTCAAACTCTGCTCTCCTACAGTCTATTTCCATGGTGTTGCAGAATACAGCTCTTAAAATGACCTAATTTTGAATAATGTCTTAGGTGCTGGAGGAAATGACTAGGGGAGGATGGGTGTAGGGACTGACACCAGCTTGCCCACCTGGGCATAGAGAGGTTTTTCAATTGGTTGCCTGACTCATATAAACAGAGTATTATGGGTTACAACAATGCAACTGAGAACCAGGGATATGGCTGTGTGATCCAATCCCATTGTAGTAGGTGTTCCTGTAGGTGTGTGGGCATACAAACACACAGGCAGGAAAGTAGGAGGTCTCCATAGTGAAATGAATGCTTACAGCAGCCAAAAGGGGAATGTGCTAATAATTAACAGAAAAAGACAATCTGCCTGTGTTAATTAGGGCTTTACTGTGGGTACACCACAAGAGTGATAGAATGGCAGTACCAGAGGAGTGGTGATCCATTCAGTAGAATTTAAGAATGCAGGGGAGGTCTAATGGTGATATCAGATCTTTCCTGTGAGCCTGTTGGGCTGCCATGTTGGAATAATTCATAGCATGCTGTTGGCTAGCCATTTGGTAGGCAAAAAGCTACAGTGAAGGATGATGGTCTGTGGACATCCAGGGTAAAGCTGCCTTCAAACATTCCTGGATGACAGCTCCTTCCTATTGACTTCCTCACGTCAGTGGCCACACAGTCAGTGATAGAAAATAAACAGATGTAACACATGGGACTCCTGAATGTTGATAGGTGAAAACACAATGTAAGTATATAAGAAAAAAAGTCTTACTTCCTTACAAAATGTATTTAACCTTTTGACTGCAGTTAACTAATCTTTAAACCCTGGGTAACAGCCAGTAAACATTCACTGACACATAGGTCACTGAGGTCTGAACATGAATACAGCAGTGTATCCAGGAAAGTAAAGCCTAAGTAGGTAAACCTAGGCTACTAATGATCCAAGCCACAACACATATATTTGTATCCAACTGCATACATTCAATAATCCAACAATACTGCAAAAACTACTGCAAAGTGATCACAGTTAACCTCTATACCATTGTCACTGTGTATGCAGGAAACTATATGCATATATACATTCTGTTTATATTTACTTTATGTTGATCTCCGCAGACATATATAAACTCTAGCTGAATATAATGTTAAATGTAAACAATTGTACATAGCTACATTTTACTCCTCTTCTGACTGTATTAGCCTATTTTAACATACATGACAATCACTTTGTTGTAGATTAAATATGTCATCTGTTACATACAACTAGTCTCTGAACCTAGGTTGTGCCTAAAAAGGATTAAAAGAACAGCCCACCTACCCAACCAACAAAGAGCAAATAACTCTTCTTCTTCTTCTTCTTTTGGCTTTTCCCGGTTAGGGGTCGCCACAGTGGATCACCTGTCTGCTCATGATTGGCAGTGGAGTTTTACAGTGTCAAGTTGCCAGCCCGGTGCCCAACCTTCTACAGAAGGCACACACACACACACACACACACACACACACACACACACACACACACACACACACACACACACACACTCACTCACTTACATCTAGGGCCAATTTAGAGTGTCCAATCCACCTGCAGCATGTCTTTTGGATGTGGGAGGAAACCGGAGCACCTGGAGGAAACCCACGTGACCACAGGGAGGACATGCAGACTCAACACAGAAGGAACCCCAGCCGAGGATCAAACTGGAGAACCTCTTGCTGTGAGGTGACAATGCTAACCACTGCACCACCCTGGCCACCCTGAAAAAAAAAACATTACCAGGTGTAGATACACTTTAATGATGTATTGACTAGGTGTAATTATTTAGCAGTAAACCATGACTGCATATGAATAATGATTTTTTTGACCCACTGTTGGTGTGGTTTGATTATGAGGGTGTAGTCTAAGTGACTAAAGCCAGCCATTGGCAAACCAAGTATTACACACACACCCACACTGACACACAAAGCCATTGGTTATTGCTATTCATACAATTCTCTTACGTTTTTACCATATTGTGTTTTTATTTTTGTATGTATTGCTTGTGTACTCTTCTACAATACCAGTATAAAAGTAGTTCTCTACATACTAATTTCCTTTAGAAATTATTTTCATTTACTAGTTTTGTATGATGTCTATATCTGTTGATAGATAGATAGATAGATAGATAGATAGATAGATAGATAGGTAGATAGATAGATAGATAAATAGTTGTTATCCGTATGTGTTGCTATGTGCTCCTTCATGTTCCTTAAGTTGTACTGCTTTCTGTTAAGGACCTGCAGAGTTTAAACTGATGTTTTATATGTTACTTTGTTTAATACTTTTCTGTGTGTCTATTCCATTTTTCTATGCGGCTTGTAAATCACAAACTACTTTTATTTCAAGAAATGTCTGTATGGAAAGAAGGCAACGGCACTGGTTCTATTATTTATTTGTTTTTAAATTAATTTCTGTAGTTGGTCCTTGTTTTTATGTAGTCTGTAGACTGGAAACTGCTTTTGCTTCATTTCCACTGGGTGTATGGAAAGCAGTTCAGATATCCAGATCAGTCCTATTCTTGCCATTTACCAATGTATTTCACTATTTATTTTTTTGACAGAGGTGTATTTCTATTATTTAGGAAGACATATGATTATATTAATTATTTTCCCCCTTTACAAATAAAAACAGGCAAACTCAGCATCTTCAACAATGACCAGAACATGGATCTGTTTGCCAGACTTACTCTTTTGCTAATGTTCAATCTAAAATGAGCAGGCTGACTGCCTTGTTCACATTTTTGCATGTTACGTAGCCTTTATTGTATAATGTCTGCTATATAACTGGGCAATTAAAGAAAAAGATTTTAAGTTAACTGTGAAGAAACATCCCTTGATTCTTGTCATCTCGTTGCACTGAAATCAACCACAAGAGATGTCACAAGGATATAAATGTGCACATGAATGCTCTTATAGAGACTGACAAGTGTGCAATATACAACTAGACTGCAGTTTTCATCACACAATATTTGAATTCAAAATATTCACCACTGATTTTATTTATGAATTTATTGTATTTTATAAATATTAAATGCTCAGGGAATTCATATTTTAATGTTGTATATGATACATTTGTATTCTTGCAGGGGAGGTGCTTACTTTTTTCAAAGATCTTTTTTTACAATTTTTCTATCAGTTTCGTAAGGATAACAAATTCAGCTATGTTTTACTGCTCAGCTAAAAGAATATTGTTTGGTAGTAGCAACCATATTAAAAGATTCCACTTAGCTAGCCAAACTCTGGTCTCTGCACAAGGATAAAATACCAATACATCAAAAGAGATCCTTTTTCATTAATGTCAGGTTTCAGCTTTTCTCAAAAGGTATACTGCCCCATCTGTGCACATTCCTAGGCATATAGTACATTCAGTGTCCAGCCTAGGATATAGCATATTTGACTTGATTGAAAACTTAGTGAGCTGGTTTGATGAATTTAATGTTATCTTTAATAGCAAATCTATAAAGCTTCAGTCCATCAGCTTAATTAATCTAAGCTGTAGGTATAAGGATGTGTCACAGATGAAATGCTTCGATTGACCATAAATGGACTTAATCTACCTGCTATGTACACTGACCCTGAAGGGATGGCTATCTTACACAATTAAGCAATAACAACTGCTTTAGATCATATAGTCCCTACTAAGGAATGTAACCTAGCCTCTGCTCTCAAACTAGATAGTCTGGGATGGAATTAAAGGATTTCAAATGACAAGTGAGGAAACTGGAAAAATTATGGTGCAAGCCTGGTCTGGATTATGATAACCTAAATTCACTTCTCTTATCAGATTTGCAAAATACAATTACCATAAATATGCTGACATTTGTTTAAAGAAACTGACACAACAGTCCACTAAAAAATACATTTGCAAAACTGAATAACTTTGATATTAGGAAAGTAGTTTTTTTTTTAAGAAACTACTTTTTGTGCAATAAAAGTTGCTAATATCGTATTCAGAATTTGATACATCTAATTGCAGTTTAAGAAAAACTGCTTATAAAAAATCATTGCTACAAATTTTAATCATGTAAACCAAAATATGCTATTTTTCTGGAGTGTAGATATTATTTTTGCCTGGGATTCAGCATTAAAAAGTTCAAGTGTACCTTTAATACTGGCTTTGTGATTTGTAGATGTCCTGTATCTGTAATTTAATCTCAATGTACAACCTAGAAATTCTGACAGTGTATTTATTTTGAAGCCTTTTGGATGACTACTTTCTGAATTAATAAAGTTTTGGGAAAAAGTATGGTGAAATGATGCTACCTATCTTACCTAGTTACTTATTACAAAACCTGCCTTCCAGTGTATAAAGATTCAAGGCCTAACTGCAGCATAATATGTCAACAGCTGATGCTAATTTTTCTCTCTTTGTCTCTCTCTCTCTCTATATATATATATATATATATATATAAATACTATTAAAGGTTCTATTTGTAAGCACTCTTCAGAATCACACTTTATAACAAATTACAAGTTCATTTCAAACCTTTTTTTTCCTGGGATATAACACATAAACAGGATGTAAAGCAACCAGCCCTCTAAAACAGAGTTTAGAGTGTCTCTGATCCTCCCCAGTCTGGATTCAGCAAAAATATGGTAATGAATTTATATCAGACTAACTCTGGAAATGGACATCACAACTGCATAGCAACTAGTGTTGCCTCATAATACTTGGCTTTCTAGTGCAGTTCTCGGCTGAAGTACCTTCTGGGTGGAGTTTGCATATTCGTCTTGTGTCTATGTGGGATTTTGCTGTGTGCTCTGGATTCCCCCTAGATTCCAAAGAATTGTTGTAGGCAAACTGGCATTCCACCAAATAGCCCATAGGTATGTCTGCTGTTTGTAAGTGTGTGCTTCCATCAATGGATTGTGCACACATCCACAATAAAGGTCCCTGCCTTGCCCCTGAGTGAGTGCATGGGTAGCATCTGGCTTTGCAACATCCCTGAAATAGATAATGGAAGTAATCACTCTAGCTGAGCTTAGAATAGCAGTAATAAAAACAGAATACACACATATATATATATATATATATATATATATATATATACACACACACACACACACACACACACACACACACACATACACACACACACACACACACACACATGTATGTGCTGTATGTGATAAATAAAAGAAAAATAAAATATCATACACTTTTTTTCATAAGGACTAGGTAATGAGGTCATGGACATTGACAGTATATGTTTGTGATCATTTCTCATTGAGAAACAGTTATATTTATGTTCTTTGTGATGAAAGTCTTGGGTATGGTTTTCAATGTTGATAATTTTTTGTTGTTTCAGTTTAGCTAGAAGACTGTTCTAATAAAATTGTCCTTGGTTCAAAATGCTTTTTCACTAATTTAAATGGTGCCCTAAATATTGCAAGGGTGTCATTATATGTTCTGAGATCAGAAGATGGGGTCCTTATGTTAATTTTGAGTCTAGTGAGGAGGACATTTCTTTGCATTTACTAACTTGTAGAGAAAAGGAGACTTGTAGCTGAGTTGCTGTCTAGAAGTTCTTCCTATGGACCCATGTCTGGGAGTGGCCTTCAACGTTGCCAATCACAGTACTTTTAGGGTACACTTGCAAAACAATCTGAGGTAAAACAGAAACCATGCTGCACTGATTGAGACTCTTCCTTCTGACAGACATCTAACAGTGTGAACTTGAGGGTCTTCAATTTTAAGAACCGACCTTTTCATGTAGTATTTCATAGGGTTTGATGTTATTACATCTGTAAGTCAATATATAACTGTATTTCTTTTCCATATATTTCATGGAGCAGTAAAATAAATTAATTTGCTGAAGATGCAGTTGTTTATCATTCTGAACCAGGGAGTCAAGTAACAATAAGGTGAAACACGCTATCTCACTTTGATTTGGATCTTTATATCTTTATGCCAAATAAATGGCTATGATTTAATAGAAGAACAGATAAAAACAGGGAAAGTGATTGGTCCTACAATTCAAATAAATTAAGTGTCATACTGTTATCTTAGTTGATGATGAAAGCTAAAATTTTGAAAGTTACAGGTGGTAGGGGAATGAATTAGGTTTTATTTAACTACTGCATAATTCTTCAGTCAGAATTTTAAGCAGTGGCACTATCCCTGTGTTACAGGCCTTAAGCAAATCTTCACAAGCACAATAAATATATTTCAGAACCAAAATGGTTTCTTATAAAACCCTTTATGGTAAAGGCATGAACTCAAAAAAAATTTTTAAATGATGTGTCTTGTTTGGAGTTTCTGATCAGCAAAAGTGAATCTGCATGAAATTCTCAAGGTTCAGATGAAATCTGATGGGTATTTTTAACATTTCTATAGAATGCATGCCAAAGTACCATACGTCAATGTAATGTAGATAAAAACTATAAAGATCATAATAGTCTATTATCATACTTTACACATATCAGCTAATATCTGTGGGAAACATATCATACCTTATTATCCAAAACACAAGGAAAATGTCAGATTATCCAGTAGAACACAGCACCTTAAATCCATACTTAAAATTAGCCTTGATGGTATTGGAAAGGAATGACTCTGGAGATCTGAGTTCACTCAAAATTCCTGAAGAAATACAATACCCCAGGGAAGGATTGAGCAGGAGAAAATTAAACATCCTCTCTCATATGGCGATTTTAGGGTTTGCACCGCATATCTCCCCTGAAGAGACAGATGATGTTGTGGCAAATTACCTCAAGCATTAGCATAGCAGCAGATGTGAAGTAGAGGAATGTGTGAGTAGTTGTCTGCATTTATTAATGTGAATATATACATATTATTGTGTTTTTTATTGGTCCAGTCATTAATTGGCTTGGTTATTTTATTAGTATTTGATGTTCATTGGATTTTTTTTAGCAGTTTTTAGTATTTAAGTAGATTATGTTTGTATTGTCATCTGTTCTGAAGAAGTTTGTGTAATTAAATGAATGAAAGAGCTCAACTATATTATTGGCTCATGTGGTCGTTCAAGTTTTTTAGGCATTCTTTTGGTGTTCAGTTTGTTTTAAGTGCTTTTTTGCAGTTTTTCTGTATTTATCACTCACCTTGGACTCTATATGGCCGCTTCAGCCTCTAGTAGTGAGTCTGCATTTTATTCCATTACTGTTTCATTGGAGATTAGTGATTCAGATGACAATTTGAATATGAGCATTCAAAGTATTCCTGAAGAATTAGCTGTTGTTTCTCAGAGCCTTTCTTCGGCCATTGGAAGGGCGCAAGTTTTACTTCATAAAATTAATAGAACTGTTGCAACTAATGGAATTAACAGCATACATATAGGTGGAGATGTTACAACACGGGAGCATTCACCTTTCAGTTTCAGAAGTGATTCTACTGATGCTATGAATGTCCATGACAAGAATTCTGTGAACATCCCATTGGTAAATCCTTTTGCTTTGGCAGATATTTCAGTTAATAGTTTTTTTTGCACAAGATGGATTACAACACACTCAAGGAGTCCATTCCAACTGTAAGTCTAAAATATTTGACTTGTAGAAGAAACTGTTCAAATTACAGTCTTTGGAGTATGACATTTTTTACCTCAAGACTTGTTTTGAATGAAAGCAGGTTCTGTTGGCCCTGAAGTGTTACAATTTTTCCAATGGTATTTCAACTACAGATTGGATTTTCAAAGAGCTTACTTCTTTGTATAATAATGCTGGGGTTGAAGTTTTAAAATTGATTATTAGACATAATGAAGAAAAAGTGGTGGCATTAAGAATACAAGTATTTGATTTAAATAGTTCTATCTTAAATGACTCTGACTTCTTATTAATCTTTATGTGATAATATTGGCCCCAAATTACAGAGACATGTAGCAACTTTCATCTGAAGAAAACAAAATAAACTGGCTTGTGATTCTGTTGTTGTTGTTTGTCTTTCGGCTTTTTCCTGATAAGGAATCACCACAGCGGAACTCCAGTCCACTAATGATTGGCAATAGATTTTTACAAAATGCCGAGGTGCCAGCTCGATGCCCAACCTTCAATGAAGGCATGCCCATTTACACACACATGTCTTTTGAACACTACCCAACCACAGGGAGGACATCCAGACTCCACACAGAAGGCACTCCCAAGCCAAGCCAAGAATCGAACGGGAGAACCTTTTGCTGTGAGGTAACAATGCTACCGCCATACCACCGTGGCATACTGTAGCTTATGGTAATAACCAAGTGTTTTTGTTGAAGGAAACAAGTATTAGCTCTTCTTTTGAGTTGACTGAATATGGTGGTTCTGCAGTTGTGACTAACATTAATTATCTAAAACCAAAACCACCAAAAATTCCAATGAAAAAGTGAAGAAAGAATGATCCAGGCACATCAAGATTCACTCTCCTTTATTATAAGACTAAAATTTGAGCACTTTTGTCTCTGCTAGTGGAGACTTCATCAGAATAATGAAGTTAATTATAAAATGCATTTATATACCCATTTCAAATGTGATTGATATCTTACTAAGCCTATCCAAACAATAATTGTCAGAGATGTGTCCTTTAAAGTTTGAACACTTAAATAACACCAATATTATAAAAAAAATTTGTAGAAAACATTTTTGTGGAAAAACACATATACTAGTTTTAATTTCTACATAGTATCAAAAACATATTATTAGTATAAAATAATCAAAATCTGTTAGCTTTTTCATGTAGCATAGAAATTATAACTATAGCATCATTTAGCCTCTGGGGGAACATAGCTGCCAGTCTAAACTGCCACTCAGTTTCCTTTTTTTCTCAATAGATTTCTCCAGTCACCACCTCGAGGCTCAAGTTTTATGTTTTCCAAAATGCTAAACATGAAATTTTAAAATTTCAAACAGTTCTGAGAATGCCTAAATAAAACATTATTTTGTTTCTTATTTTTTTATATAATTTTTACGCTCATATATCCTTGAGCCTTGGGGTGGTGACTGGAAAAATCTATTGAGAAAAAAGGAAACTGAGTGGCAGTTTAGACTGGCAGCTATGTTCCCCCAGAGGCTAAATGATGCTATATCTATAATTCCTATGATACATGAAAAAGCTAACAGATTTTGAATATTTTATACTAATAATATGTTTTTGATACTATGTAGAAATTAAAACTATTATATGTGTTTTCCCACAAAAATATTTTTTACAAAGTTTTTTTTTATAATATTGGTTTTATTTAAATGTTCAAACTTCAAAGGGGTTGAGTTTTGCCATGCATATTAATAGGACACATCTCTGACAATTATTGTTTGGAATGGCTTAGTAAGATGTCACTCACATTTAAAATGGGTATATAAATGCATTTTATAATTAACTTCATTACCCTGATGAAGTCTCCACTAGCAGAGATGAAAGGACTCAATATTTAGACTTATAATAAAGGAGGATGAACCTTGAGGTGCCTGGATCGTTCTTTCTTCACTTTTTCACTAACATTAATTACTCTGATGATCTTTCCTCAGTTAAGATGCCCAATGGAGAACAATATAGGGGAGAAAGGGAAAGGAAAGGGGAATCAGAGACCCAAGAAAAATGGAAGGGTCACAAGAAATAGTACCTACTAGCTGATTGTACAATTTAAGTAGTTTCCAACTTACAAATGTGCAAATTAATGTTTTGGAAAAAGGATTTTCTTTTGTGTCTTCGGCAAAAGCTCCTATTAATGAAACAGTGATTGACCTCAAACTTTATGCCAGGAAACTTAATTTAAAATATGTTTTAATGTAATTCAGCATATTTCTGATGTTCTTGTAGGAAACCAAGTATTGTCAATCTTAAATTATTATCTCCCCTTAATGTGTTTTTTCTGACCTGTGTGAATACGATTTCATTCTTTACTTCCTAGGAAATCAAGAAGGAAGTTTTACAATTTGAATCAAGATGAATATGAGGCCCTTAATTCCCTTAAGAAATGTAAGGAATATCAGTTTATGAAGGCCAGTAAAGGAAATGGCCTGGCCATTATGAGCATCCATGATTATAAGACAGCTATTAGCAAATTGTTAAATGACAAAGACAGTAACAAAGACGTCATTAAGGAATCTGCAAGGAGTTGTTTTTCAGAATTAGATAGTTGTTTGTTGGAATTGTTCAATCAAGGTTATATCGACTTAACAACTTTTGAGTTTCTTTTGATTGAGGAGCCACAGTTAGGTATTTTTTTGGAATACTGAAAATTCATAAAGATGTTGAGAATCTTCCATTTAGACTGATAGCATCAGTCAAGATAGACAAAACTTTTACTTTATCTCATTATTTAGATAGTTTGTTGAATCCCCTTACCCTACAGATTACTTTTTGAAGGATTCTTGGGAGTTTTTAAATTTGCTTAAAAATTATGTTTTTACTGGCTTTGAATCTGTTAGTAACAGTGGGCATTGTTTCATTGTATACTTCCATTAATCATGAGATGGGTATCAAGTTTGTGTGAGATGCTTTGAGTCATTATACTGATTTTGGCAGATTAAGATTAACACTATTTGTCTACTATTACATCTTGTATAGAAAAATATATTTTTTGGCTTTAATGGGAAGATTTACCAACAGAGAAGTGGTGTGGTAATGGGTGCCAAAGTGGCACCAGCTTTTGCCATTTTGGTTTTTTTTGCTGGTGGGAAATAACAATGCTGACTATATTAGAATGTTTCAAATATGCATCCTTTTACAACAGGAGATACACTAATGATTTGTTTTGTATTTGGACCAGTTCCTTGGATAATTTACATGATTTTTTGGATGATATTAATTCCAATAGTGCAGGACTGAAATTTGTTTTGAGTAGTGCTGGTACTAAAGTTAGTTTTTTGGACATCAGTATTTTTATGAATACTGATGAAAAAAACTTTTTCCAGCACTATTTTTCACAAAGACACATATACAAATATTTTTTGCACTTTAAAAGTATGTATCCTATGTTTATGAAGCTGAACATAGTTTGTCGACAGATTATTCATTTGAGCAGATTAATAAGTGATGATAACTTGTTCTATATGGAAACTGATAAATTAATTGATATGTTTGTTTCGAGAGGTTACCTGACAGTCAAACTGATAGAAATTTGAGATGAAATTTTGGGGGTAAGGCACACTAGGTTTCCCCCTATTTCATTTAGTGTGTTTGTTTCCGAAAATAATAAAAAAAAAACAGGTTCAGAAAATGTGGTCAAGAATTTTGCTTTCCCTGTCCCGATATGTGTTGATTCTTATGATATTAGGAAAAGTTTAGCTAATAATTTTAAACTCATTTTAGGCAATAGTGACTTGGTGTGGTAACAGGGCATTGCCCACCATTTATTTATAAGAAAGTTTCTAGTATTAAGTCTTTACTGGAATCTGGTGAACCTGTTAATACATCGGGGGTTAGAGGTCATTTGGAGACTTACCCTTATTACAATTGAGAGCAGTGTGGATTCATCAATTCCTCTCAAAGTGTGTATTTCAAACATTTGAATAGGGCAGTTTATATTAAAATGAGGTTTAACTGTAAGAGCACTGGTATAGTAGGGTCTATATTAGAAGACCGAATGTTTAGGTTATCAAACACCTAAATATTGATCTTCTAATATCAAAAGCAATAAACGGCAAATGGCCGATTTAATGCAGAAAAAGCTTTCCTTTGGCCTTCTGCCAGAGTTTGCTATTTCCCTATTGTTGAGCAATCTCAGAGTTGCTAAATTTAGTTAGGGTGTGTGTGGGGGGTACAGCCTCCCATGTCAGAGGAGTGCGGGGGCAAAGCCCCCCACTTTATTTAGATGTAAAGCAATGTTTTTTGTGTTGTGGCTGAGGGACGTGTTCCCCTGGGACATTTGACATTGTGCGGTTCGATATTAGAAGATCGATGTTTAGGTGTTCAATCACCTAAACAGTCGGTCTTCTAATATAGACCCGGTATAGTATGCTTAGCAACTTGTGCAAATTGTGAATGTTATTATGTAGGGAAAACTATTAGGGCCTTACACAAAAGGATTTATGAACATTGGATGGCTATTAAAAAAAGTGATTTTAGTAATGCTATGGAATCTTGCTGGCTAGGCTTACGTAGGCCCTTGGGCCAATAGCCTAGTACCTACCTATGAACCTATGAACCTATGAATGTACTAGTTTCAGGAATTCGCTTTTTTTGTGTTAGATTTTATTGATCCCTGGCCATTTGTAGGTGATTTTAATACTGCTTTGGAAATCAAAGAATTAAAATGCCAGATGTTTTTAAAGGCAGACTGTGATCCTGGTTTTAATGGGACCATTAACATCAAGATTTTGTAAAAATCAGGTCAATTATTAATGTGAATATATACATATTCCTGTGTTTTTTATTGGTCCAGTTATTAATTGGATTGATTATTTTCTTAGTATTTGATGTTCATTGGATCATTTTTAGCAGCTTTTAGTACTGAATGAAAGTGCTCAACTATATTATTGTCTCATGTGGTCATTTGAGTTTTTAGGCATTCTTTAGGTGTTCCGTTTATTTGTTTTAAGTGCTTGCCACTGGTGTTTGATATTTTTTTTCTGCATGTACTTCACCTTACAAAGCACAGTGCAGGTCTGCATGCAAAGATGGACAAGGCATTCTATTATCAGACATTTTATGGCCAAGCCTACTCAATACGAAATCAATGTATTGATAAGCATGAGGATATATCTTGGGCATTGGCAGAGGAGACTAAAATCATAGATAATACTGAGATGAAAAAGACTTTCAGCAGCAGGCCATGGTAGTTTTTTTCTATCACAGATACCCTCAATACAACCATCAAAAGTCTCCCAATTACGTCTGTGTGAAATGATATTTCCAAGTCCTGAAACTTCAAAAATTAAACTGTAATTTCAGCAAAAGACAGGAAATTCCAAATTTTACTCTTTAAAGCCAGCACTTTGGGGTAGAGGTTTAAAGGCCTTCCTATGGCTCAGGCAAGTCAGGTTTGATTAGTGGTTCTGACATCTGAGGTGCTGGTAGGGCTGGATAGGTGTGCACATCTTTGAAGGGAAGGACATTCACCTGGATACTCCTCATGTCCAGCCACAGGAGAGAGGGTGTTGGTTGGGCATTAGTGAAGAAGGACTGAGGACATTGGCTGAGTCACCATGGGGATGAGACACTACACCAGCATAGCCCCATGACACTTCTGACAACTGGATATTAACAGGCAAGAATGAAGGTAAACAGGAAGTAGGGGTTAAAGTAGACCCTCCCCCAGCAGTAATATGATGTGGTCCTAGGATGTCTTGATTTCCTCTTTGCTCCCAACTCTAATCGGGTTAAGTTTGGGGAATTTAGAATGGGTAGGTACATCCAGTGATCATGAAAAGGCAGTGGGGTTAGCTGTTTGGGAAACAAACAGGAAAAAAATCATTGTGAATCTTTCTAAAATGTATTTGACTCAGTTGCACCTATTGATGCAATGGGTTCCCCCTGCAACCTCAGATAAGGTAGGCTCCACCGCCTCCACCCCCTCACATCCTAACAACAGATTATATACACACACACACACACACACACACACACACACACACACACACACACACACACACACACACACACACACACACACACACACACACATATATTTATATGTATATACACATATATACATACAATTCAACATAGCTATACCTTGGAATAGAGGAGTATGCTGGTATACTGCAATCTCAGACTCCCCACACATGTATACTTTTCCATAATTCAGAGCAACTTAGTTAAAATCCTCAGAACTTCAATAGGCATCCTCCCAAATATACATTAGTATTCTTTAGAATATAGTACCATGGATATGGAAATTGTTCATTTTCTGTCATTACACTTAATCATTTCTTGTGCTTTTCCTGCCTTCATTAGATATATATTTTGGACACTGTATTTACAGGTATTCAGACATTTATTGCATAATACAGTTCTGTGCTTCTACTAGAGGGTGAGTTGCAAAAGCATCATTAATGGCTGAAGACATGGAGGAAGAAATGGGTCTATATTATATCATCGAATGCTTAAAAAAGCGAACGCTGATTGATCAACCTAATTTAAGTGAAAGCTTACAATCTTGAACTGTCAGATCAGCGATTTTTTTCCCAGGGAAAAAAATCGCTGATCCAAAACACATGCACACAACACAAGCACACCAAACAAACACATACACATACACCTAAAATCTGATACCTAACCCTACACTTAACTATGCACACACCACTAACTACCCACTTACCTTAACCCAAACCCTAAGGTCCGTCACTATTGCACACTCACCTCACCCGCTCTCTAACCCTAACTCACTTAAATCAGCCCTAACCCTCATGTCCACTCAATCGCACACACACCTAACCCGAGCCCTAACCCTAACTCACCTAAATCACCCTAACACTCACATCCACACAATCGCACACTTACCTGAATCCGACCGGTAACTTTCCACCATAACACTGAAAATACCGAAGCAACAGAAATGGACAACCAAATTCTTTCCCTAGGAAAAAATTTGAGTTTCTGTTGCTTCGATATTTTGCAGTTTCTCGAAAATAAGTTTGATCAATCAGCGTTCGCTTTTTTAAGTGTTCGAGGATATAATATAGAACCGAAGAAATCATTAATCCTGTCTCATTTTATCTCATCCTTCACCTAAACCACTAATCCTGGAGACTTTTATGCTGACAGAAAGTTTAGCAGGGTAGACTAGACTTCCATATCCTCATCAACAGTCCTCATATCATATTGCAGCAGGTCAGACTTTTTCATGCTAGCTGAAAGAAAGAATTTCTACAGAATTGCCCAGGTCTATCCCAAGGGCTCCTCACAGTAGGCCATGCCTGGTACATCTCCCATCATGGTACCTAAACCATCTCAATTTGCTCATATTAGCCTGATGGAACAGCTATTCTTCTCCATTCCCACCTGGCCTGCTCAACTCCTCACTTCATGACAAAAGAATGAGTTAAGCAACCCTTTAAAGGATTCTTATCTCTGTCATCTGTATTCATTGTCTCATTCTGTTGGTTACTATCAAATACTCATTTTGATGGGTGAGGCTAAAAATAATGACCAACATGTTGAGTGCTTCAGGAACAATGGCTTACAGTACTGATACCACTGTAGCCACCTGCTTTCCAAATCTCCCCTACCCCCACTCACAAACAAAACCCAAGGTACTTAAATCCCTCCATCTGACAAAGTTGCACCCTATCCCACCCTTCCTACAGACAACAATTACATCACTCTTTTCTGGGAGAAAACAGTGGCCACTTATTTGAAGCTGCTAATTTTTATCTCAACCATTTTAATGCATACTAGAGATCATAGTGACTTGAGTACAAGTGAAAGAACATTATTTGCCATAAGTGACAAGTGTGATGTAGTGGAAAATTATTAATTGACTTTATACTGCAGATGATGCAAAAGAATAAATCATTTTTGAGAAAACATCTTGTGGACTGTGACTTGCAAATGGCACTAGGTGTTGAGATAAGAAAGTGACAGCCAGAAGTTTAGGCAAGGTAGCTGAGCTGTTCCTAACTTTCAAGGCAGCTTCTCTGTGGATCCAAAAAAGCAGAAATAGATTGCTTTCCAAGATAGTGTATTTTATATTAATGCAGTCACAGAGACTACTAGATAAATTAATCTCTACTTTGCCTTATAACTCAGAAAAGAAACTTCGATATTTCTCATGTACTCTCTGAAAAGAACAGCCCCCTCCTGCAAGTACCAGATATTTAGAGGTCTTGTTAAGTCTTGAAGACCATGCTCACATTTCACATTATGCAGATGAAGCTCTTCCTATGTATATGATAAGAATAAAAGATTGTCTACTATTATGCACAGAAATAAGTAAAGGGGTTAGGGGCCCTATTGATTGATTTGTTGCCATGTTTTTACAGCACAAATGGAAAATAAGTGTATTGTTTAAAGACAAAAAGGGTTGGGAGGGTGGCCAAATGGTTAAGGTGTTTGCCTTACAAGCACAAGGTACAAGGTTTGAATTTCACAAGGGATAATTGGCTAGACTTAAAATGGCTCACAAGGGCAGTTAGCCTATGACACCTGTATTGGTGATATGCAGCACAGTATTAATTAGGAAAACTAGAGCTTTGAATTATTGTTTCTGCTTGCATTAATCAATTCCTTGATTATGTAGTCTTGCTTTGCATTTCTTTTCTGGTACAGCTCACAGCTGAATTTTTTTCAAATGGCTAAGTTAATTCAAGTTGTTGTTGTGTCTTTCGGCTTTTCCCGGTTAGGGGTTGCTACAGCGGAACTCCGGTCCGCTAATGATTGGCAGTAGATTTTTACATGCCGAGTTGTCAGCTCTGATGCACAACCTTCAACGAAGGTACGCCCATTCACACGTCTCCACGCAGAAGACGCTCTAGCTGAGAATCGAACCAGACAACGTCTTATTGTGAGGTGACAATGCTACCGCTAAGTTAATTCAAGTAATAAATAAAATACTGCCAGAGGTACATACTGCTCAGCTGTACAGATTTTCAGAGAACGTCTAGATTTTTGCTTCATATTTTTGGTCCATTTTTCATAAAATTGTGATTTTCTGGCAAATTATTGGCAAGTCATTAAAGACTGAAGACAGAAAATAATGACAGACATTTGAGTTTCAGACCTCATACCCTTCAGAAAATTCATGTTAAAGCAAAACCTCTTATTCTATCAACTTTCTAAGAGCAATATTTAAAAATTGTCTATATTTTGCACCTCTGCACACAGTATTCATAGCTTTGTCCAGATTTCATTCTCTAAGATGGTAAGAGATATACACAGATATATAAAACAATGAAGGAGGTATGTCTGATTTTCTTGGCAAGCTTCTATTCCTTCACCGTCGCCAAACTATGGAACTCACTTCCACCTTCTATAAGAAACACAGGCAGCACCACCACCTTCAAACAAATACTGATAAATCATCTCAACTCTTCCTGGCTATGTTCCTGCCCTATAACCTAAGCTCTTCACTCTCCTTATATGATTACTAAGCTCCTGTCTTTTGCTACTAGTGATTGATGATACTTTCTCCATATTTATTTTTTATTTTTTATCTTTATCTTCACTTGTTGATACTGGTACAATAATACTGATTAAAATATTTCTGTTTATACTTCTCTGATTGAATTAATTGAATTCTGCTGTAATGTATATTTTCTGTACACATTACTGTTATCAAATAAACTAGATTCCTGCTTTTATGTATATATTCTGTATATGTTACTGTATTTACTATCTGTAATGGGTCTATATTAGTAACTCGAACTCTTACCTTATCAAATCCCTAAACGTCGACCTGTCCTTATCTAACCGCAAAAACATTGAACCTCCAGAAGAGTGAAACTGGAAATGTCGAATTGTCATGGTTGGCCTTCTGCGGTATAGCTCTGTAAGGTAAGTGTGTGATAGTTACGGACCTTAGGGTTAGGGTGCGGGTTAAGGTAAGTGCATAGATGGTAATGTATGTTAGATTTAGTGTAGGATTTTGTTTAGTGTATGTGTGTGGATTATTTAGTTTGTTTGGGTTTAGCTTTTTAAGGTAAGTGTGCGATAGTTACGGACCTTAGGGTTAGGGTGTGGGTTAAGTTAAGTGCATACTTGGTGGTATATGTAAGATTTAGTGTAGGGTTAGAAGTAGGGTGTAGTTTAGGGTTAGAAGTAGGGTTTTGGTTATTGTATGTATGTGGTTTATTTAGTTTGTTTGTGTAGGTAGTATGTAGGAGGTGATGGGGTGGGACAAGTATGATAGTTCGATGTTTTGAATTTCACAGTTTAGGGCATTTGGTGTTTATGTGGTTCGATGAGGACGGGTTAGTGTTTAGGGATTCGATAAGGTAAGCGTTCGTGTTTTTAATATAGACCCTCTGTAACACTGTTTCTACTCCTGCACCAATTAATGTTTTTATTTCTTCTGTATCTATGTTCTTGTTGGAGCTTTTCTCCCCGGTCGTCCACTGAAAATGGGCTGTTTTAGGCCCAGTGGATTTTCCCGGTAAACAAATGCAATAAATAAATAAATAAATAAAAGTGAGTGGAGGAAAGGTTACAAAACTATCAAGAGGTGTTTGGACAGACTTTCCATGCTTAAAAATACTTCTGGTGTGGCATTTGTATGTTTTTTTTAATTACAAAAAGCAGGAAAGTAGTTCATCTTGTGCTCTAAGACAGAGGCAGAAATGAAACAGTGCTTTCAGCTACACTGCTCTGATTGCAAAGATTGGAGATGAGATCCCTTGACCCCCAAAGGACTATGGTCTAAACTTTTAATCCTGTGCAGCCTGAAGAAAATGCAGCATGATTTCATATTGTACCTACAGCATTTGCCATGTAATAATCCAGTGTCAGTGAGCTGGGCAGAATTTAGCAGTCAGCAGAGACATAACTATCATATGGCATTGTAGGGCATTATTTCACTAATAAGGTAGTACCAATTTAAGACTGTGATGTCATATAATGTGCTGTGGCAGGCTCTATGGCACAGAGGAATCCAGCCCTAATTATATCCCAGACAAATCAGGCAAACCTATCAAATAAAGCTCATCATGAGGAACACTTCTTCATACTGACTTTTAAAAAATGCATGTGTCACATCAAGTGGTTGATAGGCACTCACTGATATATTTTTAGCAAATATTCATGATAAATAATATTGAATCATTTAATTTATCAAAGGAACTTCAAGCAACTATGCTGTGAGTTTTCTAATTAGTTGCTAGTAATTGTTCAACATTTTGCCATTTTCCTACTATGGAGATGCACCTTTGAATGTGGTGGATGCAGGTTCTAGCAGCTGTCAGCCATGGAAATATGAGTGTTAGCTTGCCTGTACTTATAGGAAGGTTTGAGATTACTGCTGAAACAACTTCACCTGTGGGAGACTTAGGCACTGCAACTCCTTCAACTTGGAAGAGCACAACCTATAGGAATCTTGATGAGTGGATGGGAGATCGTAGGTTTACCCCAGGGGTTACTTCTGTGTCACTACTAGACAGAGGCACAGTAAACTAACCTTAGAAAGGGCTCAGCAATCTCAAATCAAAGGGTGGTGAAAGCCAAACACACTCGGGCTAGGCTTATAAATGCCCCAGGGCAGATAGCCTAGTATGAACCTATGAACCTATGAACAAGTCTGCCAAGAAGTCTGCATGCATGTGTTTGGCATCAACAAGACTCTTAGAACCCCAATCTGTCAAAATGTACCTGTTCAGCCCTTTGTGCATTAAACGACTTCCTTGAGTACAGAAATCACATGGTATACCTGGAGTACATTACTGGGACCTTTGAAGGAATGGGAATAGTCACACACGTATGTCAAACCTGCTGTAGTTGCATATTTTCCCAATTCTGATTCAAGATTGTATAACTTTTGGGGAAAGGAAGTTTCCCTACTAACACTGACTTGTGAACAATCTTTCCCTTTATTTTCATGGGAGGTTTAATGACTTAATATCAACCCAAATCATCTGAACTTCAGGATGAAAAAGGAAACATAGTTTCATGCAAACACACACAAACTACCCAGAAATACAAAGAAATATTTTTGAAGGTAAGTCTTCCTTGCACCCACCCTGTAGAGGTTGAAGCCCCCCACATGCCCTTTAGTTTATTATTCCCAATCCGAGGTCATTGCAACTCAGAGAAAGAACCATCTTTATTAAAAATAATAAAACTGTCTTGCATTTTGGAGGAATGTTCCTTGCTGAATGCCTAATTCAGAATAGCCTTATTTTTGGAGGTGTGTCCCTATTTTCAGGCTTGATTTACTCCTTCATCCAATTTTCTGAACAAGCTTATTACATGTGAGTTTTGAAGCTGTCTAGTATACAGAAAACCACACTACATGATCCAAATACTAATGGCAACAATAATTGAAATAAGGAGGATACACGTCCTACAACTCCCCTTTTTTGAAGCAAAAATTAATTTTGCGGTATATAGTCTACATATTTTACACTGTCTCTTTGATAATGTGCTTATACATTTTCATCAGTTTTGTCACTCTCTGTTTTTCACATTTGTTTTTGAGTAATATTTTACATTCCTATTAGAAGTTGGAAAAGTTATGTGCTATTTAGTATTCACATTTTATGTTAATTAGGGATCAGATTTTTAGCTGGATATTCCTATTTTTCAAGGGCCTTTGTTTCTATTTTCAATGTCTGCAGGTTGAGAGGTATGCTTGGCTCAGTGGCATAAAGAGACAGAGCCTTGATTGGGACCCAAACTACCAGAGTTCAGTTAGCAACTTGTGTACCAGAGGAGCTCAGGTAGGGGAGTGGGAGTAACTGGCTAACTTCAGATCAACCATCACTGGAGAGAGACTGGGGCTGCACTTACAGGCCCAGTATACCTCAGTGGAGCTTAGGATATGGCCGTAAGCAGGCAATCATTCATTCAGTATCTGGGAAGTATTATCTTTAGTTTTGAATGTATAAAAAGCCAGTAATTCAACAATGTAAATAGATTTGAAGAAGCGTGCCTTGGGAGTACGCGAAAGCACTCATCTGTTTTAATAAACTTGATTTGCATTTTACTTTATCGTGGTGGTCCGTCTCCAGTTTTTATACATCATGTTGTCATTGTGCGCAGTAATGTCCACATCATTCTGAGTCTGCTAAGTTAAGGGTTTCCCTTTCCTGCATACCTAAACATTCCAGCCTATAGCCACTCATATGATGCCTATTGTCTCAGCACCTCTCTTTCTTAAAGGAGGAAATGGTTGTCTCAGAGGCTGCAGTCAATGAAGGTTTTTTTATCTGCCTGAAGAGAGAGACAGGCTCCTGCAATGTCAGGTCAGGGTTTGGCCTGATATCCTACCCTCCCAAGGAGGGGGAGGGGAAAGTTAAATAAAGGGGCTGATGGCTATTATTTGCAGATGTCATTTGTAAGAGCTTACCGGGCCAAATAAATAAAAATAAATATAAAAATAAAACATGTCTTACTATTTCTTTCACAGTCGCAGAGTAAGTGAGGATCAGATACTACAATGCAATCCTACATTCACTGCTACAAAACGAAATGAGCAAACAGACATGACAAAACACATTACAGATATCCATCCATACTTGAACAAATATAAGTCAAGCAAATTAATGTGAAGTAACTAATGAGAAATCCCACATGCTAGCTGTAAATCACACACCTCGCTTTCTCCAGGTTGAGATGTTAAGAATGTGCAAAAAGAAAAAAAAAATCTTAGCATAAAGGATGATAGCTGCAGTCCCCTCCTCTAGATTCCGTCTCCCAGTATTTTAGTCACAAAAAAAAGAAACTGCCAAGCCTGAGTAAATACTGTTGATGGTGGTATTACAGTATTACATCTACTACCCCCCCCCCCCCCCGCAAAGGAAACCACCATGAAAAACTTCTCCAAAGCTAGCTTTGGGCTCTTAAAAACAGAGGTGGCTAACTTCACAGCACCCATGCAAATGGAGAATAGTTGCATGACTGCCGATTCATACACCAATGCACTGTACGAACACGTATACAAATGCATGGATCTCACCATACCCAATAGAAGCAATAAGTTCTCCTCCAAAAAGGGAAACCAATCTGGTGGTCCCCTGCCATAAACAAACTCTACAACAGAAGGAGAAAACTGATGTGGAATAAGGTGACGTCCCAAGACTGAAAAAACTCCCTTATCAGCCTCAACAAAAAGCTGAGATTCCTCATCAAATCCTCTAAAGCTAGCTATGAAAACAGAATTGCAGCAGATAGTAAAGACAACCACAAGGCCTTCTATAGTTATATACAGAAATTTCCACAGTAATACCCAGATTTGCTCTGAGCTACTGCACAGTGGTACCTCCTATAACAAGCCAACAGATATTGCCAATATACTGGCTGACAAATTCAATGCCAACTTTACCCTCCCCCTAAAGGACCAATCACAATACCAGTAGATTGCCAGGCACCAAGTATTACTACAGCACAGGTTAAAACAGCACTGTCCAAGGCCAAGAATACAGCTTCTATGGGACTTGACAATATCCCTAACTGTGTTCTACATGAACTGCAGAGTGAACTGGCACCTCACCTGTATGCCCTGTTCAATCACAGCCTCACCTCAGACTTTGTCCCTACTGAATGGTGCACTGCTATAGTCATCCCTCTCCACAAAGGAGGAGTGACTATAGACCCTGGGAACTATCGCCCCATTAGCCTGACAAGTCTGACATGCAAAGCCATGGAATACATCATCATGGACCTAATAAACAAGGATATAGGGAATCTCCAAACTCTGGATCCCACACAGTTTGGTTTTGTGATGGGTAGATCATGCATGGTCTACTTGGTCGACTTCTTTGAGTCAGTCACCAGAACTGTGGATGAAGGCAAGGTGGTTCATACAGCCTACCTAGATCTGGCCAAGGCTATTTGATACCATTCCCTACTCAGGAAAAATAAAAAAACTCATGGAGATATGCATCAAGCCCTATATCACAAGGTGGGTTGCAAACTGGCTCACAGATAGAACCCACAATGTGAAAGTAGCTGACTCCAAGTCAGACTGCCAACCAGTCACAAGTGGAGTCCCACATGGATCGGTCCTGGGTCCTCTCCTGTTTGGTATCTACTTCTCAGAAGTCTAAGCCAACACAAAGGGACTCTAGCTGACAAAGTTCGCAGACGATTGCATGTTAGGAGCCATTATCAACTCCTCAACTGATGTTGACATCCTACAGGAAGGCCTCACTGAGACCAACGACTGGTGTCAGAACCATGGCCTTAAGCTCAGTGCCAAACAATGTGTCATCATCCCCTTTGGGAAAAACCCAGTTCCCATAAATTACCACATCAATGGTAGTCCACTGAACACAGGTTGACATCAAACTCTCTTTTGACCACCACATTGCCACTGTGGTCAGAAAGTCCTTCTATGTGGCACATATCATTACTAAGGGTTTTGTATCCAGGAAGAAGGAGGTCATTGTCTCCCTCTACACTTCCCTCATTAGGCCAATCATCGAGTACAATGCTCCATTTGGAATGTACCTCACTAGATACCTGCAACAACTGGAGAGGCCGCAAAAGTACCTCAGAAAGTAGATCCTAGGCCATAAGCACTTGTCCTATATGGACAGACTCAAAAAACTCCATCTATTCTCTGTCTCATATTGCCTACTTAGAGGTTATTCTCTGCTTGACTTACAAAGCCATTCTGACTCAGCTCTGTTAGAAATGCTACATCTAAAGAAATCCCAGTCCCTCCGCACCACATGCTCCATAGGCCTCAACCTCATTACCACAATCAACAGAACATGCTGGAGGGACAGGTTCATAACCCAGAGACTGCCCATGATACGGAACAGACTTCCCATACATGTCAAACAGAGCACCTCACTGGCCCTCTTTAAGTGAAATCTTGATGAATGGATGGGAAATAGAAAATTCACCCTGGGGATCACTCCAGTTGCTGTACTTGACAGAGGCACTGGGAACTAAGGTCAGGTGGCATGATGCCAGGGTAATACTATGGGCTAGGCTTGTAAAGGCTCCGGGGCCATTAGCCTAGTGTACACCTATGAAACTATGAACCTACTATTTGTATTGCATTTATTAAAGGGTGCATCAGAGCTCCTGAGTCATATAAAGCAAGTAGGCAGACATACTTGAGAAGTTTTACCAAAAGGGAACACTGCGACAGTGAGAAGAGCCCTTGAAGAAATTTGGCTCTTATGTAGTGCAGCTGCCATACTGTACTCAACATGGAAAAGATAACTGTAGTTTAAATGAACTCTACTAAATTTCTTCAAGACAGAAATAGAACCAATGACCAACAGCTGCTAGGCCTTCAGCCACTGTGATTGCCCAGTCATCTACCTCACTGCCAAACCCAGTATATCCTGAAAGAAATGGACAAGAGGGTGAAGTAGAAACTTATGTGACGGCATTTGAGAAATATGCAGCTAGTGAAAACAAGGCTAAGTTTTCCAGGACACTGTCTTCACATTTAAGTGGGGACTGACTAAAAACATACACAGACTTTGATAATGCTGATGCATACAACTACCAGAAACTAAAACAAGAAATTTTGGCCAGGGCTGAGGATTCATCTGAGACACAGTCCCGTAGGTTTCACAACTGGACATTATGTGTTTATCAGGAAGGCCAAAAATGTCTGATTTAATGCATATTTTGAAATTGTGGTGAGAAAATCATGCAAATAATGCAAATTTCAGGGAAACCCCAAGACTTCTAAACAGTTAGTCGTTTAAGCAGAACATCTGTTGTTAACTGAAAATGCTAGTCCAAGTCAGACTTGCATGTTCCAAGAGTTAGCAATAAACCTTCACTCAAGTATGTTTTTTTACCTGCAAACAAGTAAAAAGATTTCAATTGGTGTGCTGTAAATGTTCTAGAAAGAGGCACATAGCATAACACTGCATAGTTAATGATGGTACCTTTAAAACGTCTTACAGTAAGCCAACAAAATCTGTATCTGAATGCATGCCAATGGAATGTCACAATGCTGAATTTTTAACTACTAGAAGTGCAGAATCTGTTTTTGCCATTGTGCTGTTATGAGGCTTAAGTGTAATGTTGTGGTACAGAGGGTAGAGATGCAAAGGTTGTTTGATTTAGGGAGCATGATTATACTAGTTAGACCACAATATGTTTGTAGGCATAAAACTAGTAAACTGAGTAACGTGTATAGGAAAACAAAAAGGGGAAGCTATAACACAGAAATACAAACCCTTCTTGGCAATATGTTATAACCAGTAGCTGTACTGAATTACTCAATGTGTGATATGATAACAGGCAAAGACTTTGACCAATTCAAAAGCTATAGAAAGCATGGGAAGAAAAATAAAAATGTTCAACCAGTTTTACTGCCCAAAATACATAGCCCCAAAGAAGAAAAAGGCTGCAGGACTAGAATTCATGAAAGGAACTAAGATATGACTGTGGGTGGAAGGGTAAGACAAATTTGAAACTGAGTCTTGCCACAATACACCAGTTGTTAAACTAACACAATAAATCAATATGGACGCTGACAAATCTGACACAGATTCCTGCCTTGGTTGTTAAAATGATAAAAATAAGTCAGTGTGGAGACTGACACGGAAGAGTCATTGGCTCTAATGTCCTAAGGTGTAGAAGTGGTAAATGAGTCTTGTACTGAAAGCAAAGGATAGGAGGAACTTATACATAATTTTGTGTTTCCCCCTACTATACAAAGGCAAAGAGGAGTCAGATAAGGAAGTAACAAATCTACTGAAGTAGAAAAAGAGAAGCTGTCAGCACTTCTGGTGGATGAAAAGTACTTTCAGGGGCTACCTTCCATAAAGAATGAGCTATATGAAGGGGAATAATCTGGAGATGAGTCCACAGCCTCTACTTCATATCACAACACTAATGAAAATAATGCTGAGTTGACCGACCTTCATATTGACCATATAATTTCAAGAAGTTTAGATGGGAAGACAATACACTAAAGAAGAGCCACAGAGAATATAGTAGATGTAGCTGGGGATACAAGGCAACAGAGCAGACCCACTTCATGCCCATACACTGAAAGACAATTACTTTCTTTAAAAGGTTACCAAGAACAAAGAACAGATACTGAGCCAATTATTAGTTTCAAGGCCTTTCAGAACACTTGTGATGCGGTAATCACATAGCCACATTCTGAGTGGTCATTCAGGGATGGAATTTTGGAAAGTAAATGTGACAACCATGACAGCATATAGACAGGAATCTTTAAAAGATTGCTGGATACTGAAAAATATTATAGACTGGTGTCATCGGTGGATGATGGGGCTTATTGATGACATAGAGATTTTGATTCGCTTTGTAACTTGGCATGAGAAGAAGGCTTTGTTGTAACTGTGATGACCTAGTCATAGTACAATAGTTGCTAAAAGAACAGTACTTGTGGACCACAATTTCTTGAAGACTACAGTGCTGCAACAAGTAAAGGTTTTGGTTTCCAAAAGGAATACTAATTGCTTAAGACAGGCTACAAATTTTTCCCGTGATCTTGATAGTGAAATTCCAACAGAGATGCAACTGTTTACCTCAACTCATCAGTCTGCGATGGCAGGATACAAAGGTTATGTGAGCAAGGAATTTTTGGCAGTGAAAATGGAAAAAGGCATCAATGCCTGCTTTGATATTGTTGAAGTATAAAAAGATTGGAAGCAACAGGTGAAATTGTTGTTACATGTGCTGTGGATAATATGTAATGAGAAGAGAGGTAGTGCATACTTGAGAATTTCAGATTTAGCAGAAATAGTTGTAATGATAGCTAAGTATATTGAATAGAAGGCTGCATACTGGAGATTGTGTGTTTCGGTATTTACTGAGCTCTTCTTTGTTCCTGAAATGCATACTTATTCATGTCACCAAAGAAGAAGCATGTGCATTTACGGGTGTTAAGTGGGCTAAAGATGTGACTGACATCAAGGATGTGCTAACAGTAGGAGTTGTCTATGCATCCCTATTATAAAGCCCAGAAGCTCTAGCTCCATAGGATGCTGGCTAGCTAGAAGGCAACATGTTGCCTGACCTGGGTTACCTGAGGGATTTCTCTGGTGAGTGAAAGCTCTATGTAGAACCAACCAACCTGGTGGACTTGAACAAAGGATTGCTACACTGCATATAGGTTCACTGACATGATACAGCTTGGAAGTGGATGGCATAACAGTAATGAGAATAGATGGCCTGTGTATTCAGGAGACAAGATGGAAGAGCAATGCAGAGAAGTAGCTTGGCTTAGGATCCATAGTCTATACCCAGGGGAAGACAGACTAGAAATTATTTGGCAACAGTGGTGAATGAGATTCATGTGAAAAAAAACATGGGATATCATCTGAATCAGTGACAGACTCATGGCAATCATATGACATTGTTAGGATAAGACAGTCTTCATAATATTGGGCCATGCTCCACAAAAGGGCTGCAGTAGACAAGGAAAGACAGCATTCTGGCAGAAAAATATAGGATATGAAAATGTCGGGGTCCACATAGATTCAGCAAAAGGAATAAAGGAGGAGAGATCATTCTAGACCTCTCTCTGGCAAATGGCTTAATGGTGGCTAACATATGGTTTGCCAAGACAGACAGTCAACAGATCACTTATAAGAATGGTCTGCATACAACTCAGGTAGTCTTCTTCCTACAAAGAAATGGGCATAGCAATGCAATCAGGGTTGAAGTTACTGGTCTGCACCTTAAACCCCGGGTGACCACAATTAGCTGCAAGTAGTGCGAAGGGAAGGCTCTAAGGTCAACAGAAACTATGGTGAAGATCTTTAAATTAACTGGAACAAAAACACAGAACTTCAAGGAAATACACTGTGCTCTAGCACCTCAGGAAGAAGGTGGGATAGGTGGAGCTAAAGAAGAATGGCAGTGTCTCAAAACAGCATGTGTGAAGACTATAGAACAGACGTGTAGCTGAGCCAGGTATACATAAAGAAATCAGGTGGTGGATTTAAGAAGTCCAAGAAGTCATAAAAAGAAAAGACAGGAGGAACTGGGAGATAAAAAAAGATGGACCAGGCTAAAAAGGAATACTGGTTGGACAAGATGCTAGCTGGTAAAGATGGGAGACCTGCATAGAAAGAGAGAGAAAGAGACTGAAATAGGCAGGAAGGAGGCTGAGTATAAATGTTTTTTTTTTTTTTATAAAACAGGATAAAGCACAGAGACCAGATGGGATGCATCCCAAGGCTCTCATATCACTGGGCATAAGATTTTTAACAGATTTCTGATCTGATGAAGTGATAAATGTAGTGCCACAGTGTAATTAGGCTGAAAGGTGGCAGTTGAGGTTCAGTGCAGGCAAATTCAAAGTACTGTATGTTGGCTGCAGCAACCCATGGGTGCAGTATCAGTCAGAGGCTATGGAACTAATGGAAACAAGGCAAGAAAAGCCTCTGAGAATGTTAAATGAACAAAATATACTCTCAACTGAAAATGCTGCAGAAATAAAGTAAACAATAAAAATACTCAACTTTCACAAAACTTTACCTAAATTAACAAGGTGTCACAACTTTTGCCCCCAAAGTTCCATAATGTCAAATTCAGTAGAACAACTAGATTTGACTAATATAAAATGACTATCTGAGATACCACAATACAAGATTTGATGTGAAAGCAGGATCCTGATGTTCACACCTGAGTGGAACAACAAGAGCAAAGTGAATGAAGAGCTAGTAAAGCTCAAAAATGCTGCTGGGTTGTATTCTCAGGGAAACACTACAAAAGTAAACAGGTAATTCTGCTCTACTTGGGCTTGGTTAGGCCACATCATTAGTGCTGCGTGCGTAAATAAAAGGATGGGTTCACTACTAAATATTAAAATACCGCAATCCTGACACTCTGAATGCTGACACCCAGAATCTCGAGATTACGGAATCTCAAAAACTGTGAATGGAGATTGCCGTACAGTGCAGAATGGGAACTTTGCCATTCTCTCCACTGTAGTGCGATGTCGGAGTTGGTATATTTAAGTTGCAGGGCGTATGAGGGTGCAGGGGGGGGGCTTGCCCTCCTGTAAAAACGTTATAACTGATGGTTTTGTCTTTTAGTGTTTTTTTTTTTTTTTTTTTTATTACATCAAGATTCCGCATTCTCAAGATTCTGGGTGTCTGTATTCAGTGTTGGGATTGTGGTATTTTGATATTTAGTAGTGAACCCAAAAGGACATACAGCACAGAGACATTGAGCTACCTGAAGAAACACAGAGAAGACCATCAAGAAGGTGTAGGTTAGGGAAGAGAACGGGTAAGACCAGAGACTAAAGAAGCTAACACACAGAACTGATTGCTAGAAATATGCATTATTTGCATTATGGTAGCAATCTTAACAGGAAAAATGCAACAACAGTAGCAGATTTTAGACTTACTTGAACAGCACAAACAGGACATTAATAGAAAATAATGATCTCACTGAACTGGCAGATAAAACAATGCAACCTATCCATATAATTCTGACTCTAGTCCTGACAAAAAAAATCTTGTAAAAATTCACCACCTAGAAGTAGCCTGGTGTCTTCACAGGCCTAGGTCAGGCCTACAGTGTAGTAAACACCACTATCTGTCTACAGTTCTTGCTTCTGCAGGAATGACTGAAAACGGTATGAAAGGTTTAACAGCTACTTAACAGATAGTTCTTTAGAGTAAAATTATAAGGCTCACCATATTTTCCCCCATCAAGCGGCCTGTGGATACCACAAGGAACTATCCTTGGTAATCTACTTTCTACTGTCTCTCTTTATAATCTCTTTATCAAAGCAAACAACACAGTCATTGTAAGAAATGAATGAAGTGGTTGCTGGGAGGAAAACTCCTGAAATTTCAGTCATTTAAAACTTACTAGGAAATGACATCTCAGATAGAACTATAATTTCAAAGGAAATATTTATTACTGAATAAATCAAAACCAGGGATAATGATTTATGGTTTTCAAATATATTTGTTTTCTTGATATGAATTCTGAGAAGTATGCCTGTGATTTTTAAGTGCAACTTCTGCTTACTACCATAATTTCATTAGATGGAAAAATCAAAAAAAAGAAGATTCTGTGCACAGAACATTTAATAAAAGTAAATGAAACCATTATAAGTAATAAATTACAGAAGAACTACACATTGTGGTGAATGAGTTTTGGTCTAAAATGCCTAATTCCATGAAATAAACTGCATTTTTCAAATATTCAGACAGTCTAGATTTGGGACTTGTCACCATTTTTCCTGGAGAAATGGAAAATCATGCTCACTAACCAAAACCAAATAATATGTTATCTGTCTCTTAAAAAACAAAGCAAACTCACAAATGAATAGCATGTTGTAAACCAGATGGCTCATAAGTGACTAGAGAACAGTATAATCTTTCAAACATCTTGGGATACCTGGACCAACCTTTATCATTTAGAGACCTAAGTACTAAAGATCATATGAACAACTAATTATAGCCTGGAAAATGTCCACATCTGTATTAAAAAAAAAAGAAAAGAAAAGGAAAGAAAAAAAAGGAAAAAAAAAGAAAAACAAACCAAAAAGAATTGCAAAATGTATGCATGTTTTTTTTCCATATTAAGTATACCAGTCTTAGCCTGTGCCTCCACAACTACCCAAAGTGAATTGTAAACAAGAAATAAAATACGCAGTTTCATAATGTCTCCAAAGTCAAAGCATCACAGCCTCACAACTGGCAACATCAACTATCTTCCTATCAAACAGTGGGATAGTCCACTCCTCTGCACACCAGTGTGTAAGATTAAATAACTAAAGCACTGCCCAATTATGGAAAGCAGATGAAACACTTGTACAGCTACACCATAAAGAACTTCACCCATCACTCTAGTCAGACCAGAAAATACAAGTATTCTATACATACATGCAATTTACAAAAAGGAGAGTAATGCTGTCTCAACTATAAGCTCTCAGGGTTGCAGAAAAGTAGAAGGTTATCCTAGTGCTCAGTGGGCATAAGGTTGTGTAGGGCAGATGACTAATTCTGGGTTGCAAGGACATACTTATGCATGTCATCTCTCTATCTAGCTGTCAATTTGTGTGTGTGTGTGTGTGTGTGTGTGTGTGTGTGTGTGTGTGTGTGTGTGTGTGTGTGTGTGTGTGTGCGTAGACTCCAAGATTGCTATATCTCAGAGATAGGGGAAATATTATGTGAAATGGCCATCACAGACTTGGTATATACAAGTCCGTTTTTTCAGCCAGTCAGTTTCTGTATTTTGAGACTTATTCATGCGGGTCCTAACACTTTAAATGGGTTCCAAGTGCAACTTTCCAAGTAACTATCAACCTTAAGACTCCCAATGCTGTGACAATGTTGCAATGACTAACCACTTATATCCATGTGTAACAATGCAACTCTGCATTAATCTTCCAATTCCTCTATCACCGGCCGTTTGGCAATCCACGTGCTATTTATGTACTCACAATGCTGCATTTGTATATGTTACTTTTTATTTATTTTTACTTGCAGTAACTTAGACTGAACCACCTGGTATGACACCTGTCATTCTGATGGCCAGGATAGGTTCCAACTCCACTTCGACCCTGCATTTGATTAAGCAGGTAATTCAGAAATGAATGAAAAGCATAACTGGAATCATCATTTTTTTCTGTCTCTCCAAGGTTCTTGCCCAGTGGCTCTCCTTCCTTTTGCTGTAGTAGACCATTCATTCCTCTCTTAGGGAAGAAGCTAGGTAATCTCCAGCCATGGTGACAGTGCTATGGCCCATTCACTTCTGGGCTGAAGGGCCTCATCAGTCCTTCTATTCTTCCGAGAATCAAGAGTAGTGGGGTAGGAATAGGTCAGTTTCTCAGATCTGATGTAATATTCAGGCTGTGGGTCAACAGAGCTGCACTAGTGCTGTTGACCATAGGGAGCATGCATGTCTTCATCCGGGTCTACTATGAAACATCTAAAACCCATAACATCTAATTTCATAGCATTGAGATCGGAACATCTAAAACCCATAACATAGAATTTCATAACATCTAACACTACAAATCACAGGAAAATAACATCCCCTCCACATATAACAACACCAAACTACCAAACACACTTTTTACTATGTTTCTGAAGGGGGGCAAGCTCCCATGCACCCCCCATAAATTAAATATACCAACTCCAAGATCGCCATACAGTGGGAAAATGTTAATTTGCTAACCCCACTGTATCAACCCCCCCCCCCCCCGCAGAAACGTAGTAAAAAGTGTGTTTGGTAGTTTGGTGTCATTATGTCATTATATGTGGAGAGGATGTTATTTTCATGTGATTTGTAAAGTTAGATGTTATGAACTTTGATGTTATGGGTTTTAGATGTTTTGGGTTTTAGATGTTCTGCTCTCAATGTTATGAAATTAGATGTTATGGGTTTTAGATGTTTTGAAGGGGACCCCTTCATCCACATGCTGATTCCATGCCACAGGACAGCATGTACTCTGTTGGCTCATGCTCAGCAGATGCTATGCCCAGTGCACCCTCTAGGTGTTAACCCAAGTGGTAAGATAGAGCAACCTTCCTCCATTCCCCCAGGCATACCTCTCAAGTGTGCTTCATCATAAAGAATGTTCCTAATTTTGAGTCTTAAAATATTAATGTTCTTCATAGTTCCACATTGAAATGGTCTGTCTTTCATTCAATGATAAGAATTTTTTAGTAATATCCATGGTAAATTATACTGAATCCCACTCACTCTTCAAAAGAACTTTTTTATAAATATAAAGTAACACATTTTCACCACCCTGTGAACTTCTTAGTTGAACTTGTTAGTAAGCTGTTAGAAGTGTTCCACATTTTGCTCATTTGTTCTACATTATGACAAGTAGAGTTCCACATTTTGGAGATGGAAGCCTGAGAGTTATGCTCCCATGATTCGTTTGCTGATGTTGGCAGCTCAGTCTAAACCTCCCCAACCAGCACCCTCAAACACCTGTGTTTTCCTAGGTTGCAGTCAGGGCTTTATTTCAGTGTGTCATGGGACCTGAGATTTATTACCATGTTAATATAATAACATATGTAGCACAGTCCACCTTCACATAAAAAAAAAAAAACTCAGCATGCATTTATTTCAGAAGCAGCTAGTTGATTAACATAGTCACCTAAGTTAATAGGTAGTAATGGAGCGCAACTCTTACTTTCTGAATTCAGGAAGAATACAGCCTTGTTAAGCACTGTTCTGTTGCAAAGAATGGTGTTTAACAAAGTTTTTTGTGCATCTCACAGTGCTGTCAAGCTACAACCTAGTGCTAGAGCACAAGTAGTAGCCACCACAGAACAGTGAGAAACTCATACAGCTTTAAACACTAACACAATTCAGGCTTCCACACCAAATATATTACAGCTTTTAAGGCTGATACAGAATAGGATACACCACACTTATGACAACGGTCTGTGAAGCAGTGCTAAGTGCATTAAGGTGTTCAAAGCTGAAAAACACTTCAGACTTCTAAATTTCTTCTTTCTCTCTCTCTCCCTGTCTCCATGTACAACAAAGAATTTTGTGGCAGCAAACTGTAAAGCACTTGTCTCTCCTATATTTTTCTGTCCCTCTGTGTAACTGGTTGAACATGGAACATATAATACAACGAATTAAGATCAGGACTCTCCAGTTATAGCTAAGCTGTCCTATATTCTTGAAATAGATGTCAAGATTCATCACCCAAACATTGTTTTGCCTGCTGTCTAGGTGAATTTCTTGACATCCATGTCTTGAACATACAACACAGAGGATTATAATTGGGTTTCAGATCACAATCAAGTTGTTATATAGGTTCATAGGTGTGCACTAGGCTAATTGCCCTGGGGCCTTTACAAGCCTAGCCATAGGATTACCCTGGCACAGTGCCACACAACCTTAGTTCCAGTACCTCTGTCGAGTACAGCCACTGGAGTTATCCCCGGGGTTAATTTTCTGTTTCCCATCCAGTCATCAAGATTTTTCTTGAAGAGGGTCAGTGAGGTGCTCTGCTTGACATATATGGGAAGTCTGTTCCATAGCATGGGCAACCTATGGGTTATGAACCTGTCCCTCCAGCATGTTCTGTTAATTGTGGTAATGAGGTTGAGGTCTCTGAAACCTGTGGTGCGGAGGGATTGGGATTTTTTTAGATGTAGCATTTCTAACAGAGCTGGGTCAGACATGGCTTTGTAAGTCAAGCAGAGATTGCCTCTAAGTAGGCGATATGATATAGAGAATAGTTGGAGTTTTTTTGAGTCTGTCCATATAGGACAAATGTTTAAGGCCTAGGATCCTCTTTGTGAGGTACTTTTGGGTCTCTCCAGTTGTTGCAGGTGTCTAGTGAGGTACATGCCAAATGGGGCATTGTACTCGATGATTGGCCTAATGAGGGAAGAGTCGAGGGAGACAATGACCTCTTTCTTCCTCGATGCAAAACCCTTAGTAATGACATGTGCCACATAGAAGGACTTTCTGACCACAGTGGCAATGTGGTGATCAAAAGAGAGGTTGCTGTCAACCTGTGTTCCCAGATCTCTTATAACACCTTCTGTGTTCGGTGGTCTACCATCAATGTGGTAATTCATGGGCACTGGGTTTTTCCAAAAGGGGATGACAACAGATTTTTGGCATTGAGTTTAAGGCCATGGTTCTGACGGGTCTATATTAGAACTGCGAAAGCCCATTTAAGCGAATATGTAAATGTTGATACATATTGCATGAACCGCGAGTACACTGAACGCTCAAAACCACAAAATTCTAAATCTCGAACTGGCATAGTTGGCCACCCCCACCGCTCGCGCCATACTACCCACTCAAACAAAATAAATAAACCACATACATACATTCACCGAAACCCTACTTCTAACCCTACACTAAACCTTACATACATTACTATCTATGCACTTACCTTAACCCGCACCCTAGCCCTAAGGTCCGTAACTATCGCACACTTACCTTAATGAACTATACCCAAACAAAATAAATAATCCACACACATACACTTAACAAAACCCTACTTCTAACCCTACACTAAACCTTACATACATTACTATCTATGTACTTACCTTAACCCACACAGTAACCCTAAGGTCCGTAACTATCACACACTTACCTTACGGAGCTATACCGCAGAAGGGGCAACTATGCTGATTCGAGATTTTGAATTTCATGGTTTCGGGCATTTGGTGTACTCACGGTTCATGCAATATGTGTCGATGTTTACGAATTTACTTAAATGGGCTTTCACGGTCCTAATATAGACCCGGTTCTGACACCAGTCATTGGTCTCAGTGAAGCCATTCTGTAGGATGTCAACATCACTTGGGGAGTTAATAATAGCTCTCAACTTGCAATCATCTGTGGACTTTGTCAGCCAGAGTCCCATCATGTTGGCCTGGACTTCAGAGAAGTAGATACCAAACAGAAGAGGACCCAGGACTGTACCCTGTGGGACTCCACCTGTAACTAGTCAGCAGTCTGACTTAGAGTCAGCTACTTTCACACTGTAGGTTATATCTGTGAGCCAGTTTGCAACTCACCTAGTGATATAGGGGTTGATGCCAAGCTTAGAGAGTTTTTCTATGATTCCTGAGTAGGGAATGGTATCAAAACCTTGGCCAGATCAAGGTAGGCTGTATGAACCACCTTGCCTTCACCCACAGCTCTGGAGACTGACACAAAGAAGTCCACCAAGTTGAGCAGGCATGATCTACCCTTCACAAAACCAAACTGTGTGGGATCCAGAGTTTGGAGATTCCCTATATCCTTGTTTATTACGTCCATGATGATGCTTTCCATAGCTTTGCATATCAGACTCATCAGGCTAATGGGGTGATAGTTCCCATTGTCTGTAGTCACTCCTCCTTTGTTGAGAGGGATGACTGTAGCAGTGTGACATTCGGTAGGGACAAAGCCTGAGGTGACGCTGTGATTGAACAGGGCACACAGGTGAAGTGCTAGTTCACTCTGTAGTTCATGTAGAACACAACCAGGGATATTGACAGGTCCCATAGGTGTTGTATTCCTGGCCTTGGACAGTGCTGTTTTAACCTGTGCAGTAGTAATACTGTGTGTCTGGCAATCTACTGATATTGTGATTGGTCCTTTGGGAGTGTGGCTAAAGATGGCACGGAATCTGTCGGCCAGTATACTGGCAATATCTGTTGGCTTGTTATAGGAGGTACCATTGTGCAGTAGCTCAGAGCAAATCTGGTTATTGCCTTGGAGATTCTTTACATAACTATAGAAGGCCTTGTGGTTGTCTTTACTATCTGCAGCAATTCTTTTTTCATAGCTATTTCATAGCTAGCTTTAAAGGATTTGTTGAGGGATGTCAACTTTTTGTTGAAGCTAAGGGAGTTTTTCCAGTCTTGGAACTTCACCTTATTATGCATCAGTTTCCTCCTTCTGTTGTAGAGTTTTTTTATGGCAGGGGACCACCAGATTGGCTTTCTTTTTTTGGAGAAGAGTGTCTTGGTTCTATTGGGTATGGCAAGAGCCATGCATTTGTGTACGTGTTCACACAGTGCATTAGTGTATGATTCTCCAGTCATGCAACTATTCTCCATTTGCATGGGTGCTGTGAAGTTAGCCAACTCTGTTTTTAGGAGTCCAATGTTAGCTTTGGAGAAGTTTTTCATGGGGGTTACCTTTCTGGCAGGGGTGGGAGGGATGTGGATTTCCAAGGTGATTAGTTTGTGGTTGGATCTAACCAGGTAGGAGCTGACTATTGGTGTAGAGCAATGGTCGCCCATGTTAGTAATCACCAGGTCAGGGATGTTGCTACCTCTTTTGGGGGTAAGAATGAGCTCATCTGGGGCATTGGGATTAATGAACTCCAGGAAATGTTGGGCAAGTGTATTGGTACATGAGTAGTTTACCCAGTTAATGGAAGGGTATTTGAAGTTGCCTAGTAAGAGAGTGTTAGGTTGGACCCTAATATTCTCCAGGGTGCTTAGGAACGTGTGACTTGGTTAGGGACCTGTAGCAGGCTACAACTTGAATCGCTCTCTTACCCAATGTTAGCTGCACCTGAAGTATCTCTGATGCATTTTGTTGGGCTACCAGTCTGGAGATGTGTGCATCTTTTATGAATATGGAAACACCACCACTTTTGGAGCTTCGGTCCAAGTTCTGCAGCCAAAAGGTGTGGAATGAGTTATAGCTTGGCAGTGCTTTCTGCTGCCTTGAACCAGGTCTCTGTTACAGCCCAAATGTTGATGTTCTCCATTTTAAAAAGTGCTTCGAGTGAGTGCATTTTGAGATTTAGCCTTCTAGCGTTGAGCAGCATGACCATCAGATTGCATTTGTTTGTAGCTGTTATGGTGGTAATTTGGTCTTTGGAACACCACCTAAAAAGGCACTATAGGGGTGGCAAGAACCTTGGCCAGTATCTGGAAACCCAGGGGTGACAGATGTAGGCCATCTCTGGCAAAACATCGAGGTCTGTCAGTCATGTCATCCCAGGCAGACAGATACCTGACCCCCTTAGAATGACACCAGAAACTTAGCCAATTGTTGAAATCAATAATTTTCTGCTTGTACTGTGCTATCATTCTGGGTGATGGTAGGATGCAGCTCAGGGCTAGTGTCATACCCATCTGGGCTACATAATCCGAGAGCTCCTCCATGTCTCTTTTCATGTAGTCCAGTGAGGTACATCTCAGGTCATTCACACCCACATGTACAATGACAGAGTCATATTTGTACCTGCTGTTGAGGAAACTGAGTGCATGCGTTATGTGGCGGATCCTGGCACCTGACAGGCAGCTGACTGTTACTTTCTCTTACTCAACCTGCTGAGTGGGACATCAGTGTGTCTCACTATCGAGTCACCTATAACTAGTGTGAAGTGGATGTCAAGAAACTTACCTAAACAGCAGAGCAAAGCAAAACAAAACATAGCTTAAGAAGTGAAACTTGGCATCCTTTTTCAAAAAATATAACAACTTGGACATGATCAGGCAGATCCAGACATCATTCTTTGGAATCTGTGAAGCTTTGCTGCTCCATGTACTAACAGTTGCAGACAAAAAAACAAAGAAAGAGAGAGAGAGAGAGAGAGAGAGAGAGAGAGAGAAAGTATGAAATCAAAGGGTTTCACACATTTAAAAGCTGTAACACTCTTAGATGCCCTTACATTCACTGTGCAGTATTATTAATGATATGGGGATTCCCTGCCATGGATACTCAACGTCCAGCCAGTCTTCCAAAGACTTCTGAATTTAAAAGGTATGCCAAGTATCACCATATGCTCCCTGCGTAACATAGGGCATAAAGGTGATGTTCTGGCTTACCAAAAACAGAACTTCTTTGCTGACAGTCTGAACTTATCTTTTATACCATTGTTCTGTTTACTTGCATCTGTTATCTGCCAGTTGAATGCATTTTCATTCTCCAGAGACTTCCTATGCCTGTTTGTTGTTTTTGCAAGATAAATGCCCCATTGAAGATTTAGTTTTTTCTTGTTTTTTTTGTGTTGATTGAGGTTAGTGTCATCCAGGAAGGGCACATGCCAGTGTGGGAGACAGATTCCCCCACAGAGGCTGCCACAGTAAGTGTCTTTTTTGCTTAGGTGTGTCTCATGACCATACGTCTTTTTCTGTTTGTCAGGCATCTGTTCCAAAAACCCTTATCAGTAGAATTTCTTCCCTTTCCTTGGATCTAAAGAACCAGCATCTTAGGGTAATCGCTAAAGATGCTATGGAAGAAATCTCCTGCACTGAGGGTCAGTTGTTAAGGAAGAAGATGAAAAAGGTATGTGCGGTATCTTCCATTGTCCAGCCTCTGCCAGGTGTTTCTCCTGATGTCATTATGAACCCAGATTCTCAACCGGCTGTGCTGTTGGATTTCTCTGCCATGACTGTGTTGGAGGCCAGTGAGGATCCAGCTGGCAGCATGTTCAAGGTGGCTTTGCAGGCATCTGTCTTGGACATTCAGAGGGAACCATGGTTGATTTTTTCTGGAGGGTGTCTAGTTGTGGAAGACATTTCTGCTACTGTTCATGACTGTTGTCCTGGATCTGAGCCTTCTTAGGACGTTCCCTTAAAAAAGAAACAAAAAAATTAAACATTTTTCTTTGGCTTCTAGGGATCTACAAAGTGAGTGGCAGCCTTTTACTAAGGGGTTATTCTCTGCCTTAATGTCCTTAAACACTCCTCATGGGGTTTTGGTTCCTGCTCTTCCTTTGTCATCTACTCCGCTTAAAAGGCCTAGAGACCAGGATTCTTCTGAGGATGAGACAGATTCTGCTGATGAATCCTAATTTATTCTACTCAAATTCCTTCTCCTTTGGACTATTAGTCAGAGGAGGAGGAATCTATTAGTCCTGATATTCCTTTGGAGGAAATTTCCTTTGGGGACACACTCTGTAGGATTATGGATTTTTTAAAGTGGGATTGTACTCAGGTCTGTAATATCCATAACAGGTACTATTAGTTGTTGCAGATGGACTCTCTTGAACCTGCAGCTATTCCTCCTGTCTTGACTGCTTCACTGGATGCTTTCTGCAATGCCTCCCCCTGCTCCTATGAAGCCTGATAGGTTTATAGAGTTTGTGAGGATTGTTCTTTTTTATGTAAATGTCCTGCTGCTGACCCCTCAGTAGTGTCCGTAGCCTCTGATACGCAGTCTCAGTTGCTTCCTTCACCCAAGTTATTGCCTTCTAACAAAGACAGCAGAACTGTGGACAGGCTGGGTGAAAAGGGTCTACTTCACGATGTTGAAAGCCAACAATATCGAAGCTGATATTGTCGGCACCACAACATCGAAAGTGCAGAACATCATGCAGGTAAACGGAAATCTCCGTAGGGGGAGATTTCCATTTACCTCAATATAGTGCAGTCTCGGAGCTGGAATATTTAAGTAGGGGGGGTGTGGGGGTGCAGGGGGGCTTACCCACCTGCCTATGCTAGTTAGTTTTTATTTATTTATTTTTTTAAATGTTATTCGATGTTTTGCTACATCGATCACTAGAGGTCGACCTTTAGTGATTCGATGTAGTAAGATTTCAATAACGTGATATAGACATGGCAAAAAGGTTTACACTTCTGCTACCCTAGGCTTTAGGGTTATTAATTATCAGACCCATATGTCTAGGTATGTGCTGGGTCTTCCTTCTCAGGCATGTCAACTTATTTCTAATTTTCCAGACTCTGAGGGTAAAACTTCTGATCTTTCCTTGCTAAGGACTTCCTCTCAAGTTGCTTGTCATTCTATTAAATGTAGTTATGATACAGTGGATGCCTTTTCTAGGGCTACTTTTTTGGCTCAGTTATGAGGAGGTATTCTTGGCTTAGGCTTTAATGTCTATCTGATGATATCAAAGCTATGTTGATGGATGCCACTCTGGATTCTAAACATTTGCTTGGGGAAGCTGCTGCTGTTTTGTTTAAGTCCCTTCAGGATAAGGGTAAGGCCTTACAAGAATGTAAACATATGTTTGTTTCTACTGTGCCTAAATTTCACAGAAACTACCTTGCTAAGCCTGCCTTTGTTCGTAGGCAGTCCTGCCTTCTACTAAAGGTAAGAAGAGGGGCAAATGGACTCATCCTGCTAAGGCTACTCAATTTCCGGAGACTCTGAAGCCTTCCTTTCTGGACAAACCAGGTGCTGTGTGACTATCCATTCCTTCCCAGCCACACACATCTTTCTCCTCACCTTTCTCATTCTTTTCCCTCAGGATTCTTGGGTTCTGTCGATCATTCGTCAAGGGTACCTCATGGTGTGGAAATCCCATCCTCCTTTTCTATGCATTTCTCAGCCTCCTCAGGAACATCTTCCCTTTTTACCTGAGGTTCTTCAAGATCTCTTGTCTCAGTGTACTATTCAAGAAGTGCCTGTGTCCCAGAGGGGGAAAGGGTTCTACTCCCAACTGTTTCTAGTGCCCAGAAAAGAGGGTGGTTGGAGACCTATTCTAGACCTCTCTCATCTAAACACTTTTCTAAGGGTACCTTCCTTTCGGATGTTGTCCCTTCAGATTCTGTTTTGTCTCTTGCTCCTTCAGGCCTATATGGTGTCTCTAGATATCAAGGATGGTTATCTCCATATTCTGATCCATCCTCTTTTCAGGAAGTTTTTGCATTTCTCTGTTGCTTCCTGGCATTTTCAGTTCTCTGCTTTGCCCTTTGGCCTTTCTACTGCCCCAAAGGCGTTCACTAAATGCCTTGTTCCTGTGATTGCCATTTGCAGAGTTCAAGGAATCCAAATATTTCCTTACTCAAATGACCTGTTGATTTAGGCATCTTCTCCAGATAACCTTTAGCAAAATATTAATTTTGCAGTATCCCTTCTTCAGCATAGGTTCATAGGTTCATACTAGGCTATCTGCCCTAGGGCCTTTATAAGGTTAGCCAGAGTGTGTTTGGCTTTCGCCACTCATTTTAAATGAATTTTGCTATGCCCTTTTTCGAGGTTAGTATACTGTGCCTCTGTCTAACAGTGACACAGAAGTGATACCCGGGGTAAACCTACGATCTTTCATCCACTCATCAAGATTCCTCTTGAAGAGAGTCAATGAGGGACTCTGCCTAACCTGGACTAGGATTTTATTCCAGAGTGAAGGGAGCCTCTGGGTTATGAATCTGTCCCTCCAGCATGTCCTATTTATTTCAGTGCTGAGGTTCAAGTCTCTCGAGTGCGTAGCTTGATGGGATTTGGATTTTCTGAGGTGCAGCATGTCCATTAATTCCGGGTTGGACATGGCTTTATACGTCAGGCACAGATCACCTCTGAGCAGGCGGTATGCCACTGAGTAGAGCTGGAGATTCTTTAAGTGGGCAGCATATGGCATCTGTTTGAGCCCTTTGATCCTCTTGGTGAGGTACTTTTGGGGTATTTCCAGTTGCTGCAGGTGTCTGGTAAGGTACATCCCAAAAGGGGCATTGTACTCAATTATGGGCCTGATGAGGGATGAGTAAAGAGGCACGATGACCTCCCCTGATCTAGATGTGAATCCCTTCATGATTAGGTGGGCTATATAAAATGTTTTTAAAACCACTTTGGCCATGTGGTTGTCAAATGAGAGATTGCTATCCACTTGGGTCCCCACTTGGATTACCACCTATGTGGTAATTTGTGGGCACTTTGTTTTTGCCAAAGGGGATGACTATACACTTTTTGGTGTTTCGCTTGAGGCCATGGCTCTGGCACCAGTTGTCTGTTTCTATGAGGCCCTTTTGGAGGATGCTTGTGTCGACTGGAGAGTCGATTATGGCGCCCAGTTTGCAGTCATCTGCGAACTTGGTCAGCCACAGTCCTTCCATGTTGGCCTGTAACTCGGAGAAATATATACCAAACAAGAGAGGTCCCAGGACTGAGCCTTGTGGGATGCCACTTGTAACTGGTTTGGAGTCTGACATGGCTCCAGCAATTCTAACCATGTGGGTTCTGTCCTTGAGCCAGTTTGCAACCCATCTAGTGACATAGGGGTTTATATTTAAGCTGGTGAGCTTATCTATAATGCCCGAGTGGGGTATTGTATTGAAGGCTTTTACGAGGTCCAGGTAGGCTGTGTGGACCACCTTCCCCTCGTCAATGGCCTTGGTGACTGTTTCAAAGAAATCGACCAGGTTTAAGAGGCAGGATCTGCCCTTAACAAAGCCGAACTGGGTAGGATCCAGTGTCTGTAGGTCCCCAATATCTTTATTTTTGAGGTCCATGATGATCCTTTCCATAGCTTTGCAGACCAAGCTAGTCAGGCTTATGGGGCGATAGTTTCCAGGATCCGTTGAGGCACCACCTTTGTGGAGAGGGACCACTGTTGCTGTACGCCACTCTTTGGGCACGTATTCTGTAGTAAGGCTGAGATTGAACAGTAGTTTTATGTTTGAGTTTAGCTCTTCTTGGAGTTCATGTAGGACACAGCCTGGGACACCATCTGGTCCCACTGATGCTGTGTTTTTTGCTTTGGAGAGGGCGGCTCTTACCTAAGCATCTGAGATGTCAGGGGGGCAACACTCTGCTGGGATAGATACTTGCTCTTTTGGTGGGTAGGGGGGGAGAAGTTTGCGCTGAACCTGTCAGCTAGGATGTTGGCAATGTCTGTGGGTTTGGTGTATTTTTTGTCATTTTGGACTAATTCTGAGCATATCTGGGAATTTCCACCCAGGTTCCTAACATAACTAAAGAAAGCCTTGTGATTATCCTTAGTGTCCTGTGCAATTTTTCTCTCGAAGCTGGCCTTAGATGATTTTATGAGTACCCGTAGTTTTTTGCTAATACTGATCAGAGATGCCTTCCCTTTTTGGGATTTTGCTCTATCATGTAGCAGTTTCCTCCTTCCATTGTATAGTTTGTTTATGGCTGGGGTCCACCAGACAGGACATCTGCCTTTGGAGGATTGGGTCTTGGTTTTATTTGGGATTGCACGTTCCATGCATTCCTGAAGGTGTTCATAGAATGCGTTTATAAAGGATTCTGTGGTCTGGGCCGTATTTTCCACAGGCCCGGGGGCTTTGAAGGATTCCACCTCGGTTTTGAGGAGTGTGAAATTTGCTTTAGAGAAGTTTTTCACTGTGGTTTTCTGGGCAGGGGGTGGGGTCGGGATGTGAATATCCAGTGAGATTAATTTATGGTCTGATCTTACCAGTGAGGGATACATTTCCGGTCTGGAACATAGAGTTCCCATGTTGGTGGTGATCAGGTCCAGTATGTTTTCCCCTCTTGTGGGAGTGGTAACAAGTTGTTCCATAGCATTTGAGTTTATAAATTCTAGGAACCTTTGGGCTAGGGTGTTAGAGCTAGAGTAATGCTCCCAGTCTATGTTTGGGTAGTTGAAGTCGACCAATATAATGGTGTTTGGAGAGACCTTTGTATTTTCCAGTGTTCTCAGGAAGGCCGAGTGGGGTTCCTGGGTTTGGGAGGGTGGTCTGTAGCAGGCTATAAACTGGAAGGCAGTTTTACCCACTGTTAGTTGCACATGGATAGTCTCTGATGCTTCCTGCTGTGCCACCGACCTGGAGTTGTGGGTATCTTTGACGAATATTGATACTCCCCCTCCTTTTGTGGTTCGGTCCAAGTTTTGGGGCTGAAAAGCATGGTATGAGGTATAACCTGGTAGTGCTGGAAAGCCTTGAACCAGGTTCTGTTTCTGCACAGATATCGATGTTCTCCATGCTAAGGAGAGTTTTGAATGCATGCATCTTGAGGTTTAGACTTCTGGCATTGAGTAGCATTACTCTTAGTTTCTTATCCCTTGTGATACCTATGGAGGTGGGTTTGTCTTTTGAGCCTTGCCTAAAAAAGGCACTATGGGGATAGCAAGAGCCTTTGCCAATATCCGAAAGCCCAGGGGTGACAGGTGCAAGCCGTCCCTAGCGAAACATCATGGCTTGTCGAGCATGTCATCCCAGGCTGACAGGCATTGGATCCCCTTTGAATGACACCAATACTTAAGCCAATTGTTGAAATTGATCATCTTGTCTTCATATTGTGGCATAATTCTTGGTGAGGGTAAGATTCTACTCAAGGTCAGGGTCATACCAGCCTGGGCTACATGCTCAGAGAGCTCCCCTATGTCTCTTTTCAAGTAGTCCAGGGAGGTACGTCTCAGGTCATTCACACCAGCATGGACAATGACTGAGTCATATTTGTACTTGCCTTGGAGTGACCTGAGTGCTTGTGTTATTTGGTGGATCCAAGCGCCCGACAGGCAGCTCACCATTACCTTCTCCTTCTTCAGCCTGGTGAGCGGGACGTCAGTGTGCCTGATGATAATGTCACCTATTACAAGTGTATCAGGTGTGTTGTTTAGCCTTATGGGCTGTGACTGTTCGGCACTCTGGCTTTGTGAGCTATGTGTTGCATGTGTTTTGTTTTGGGGTAATGGTTGCTTGGGTGTCTGCTTTGGAGGTCTCTGCTGCTTAGGCAGATTTTTATTTAGGGCCTCCGAGTATGTTTTTGTGTGTTTATGTGTTTAGTTTGCTGTCATGGTAGGTCTATGTGAGACTGGAATTGTAGTGAGTGTGGTTTCCTTCTCCTCCTGACTGGTTACGCCAGTACTGAGTTGAGAAAGCTTAGCCTCCAGTTTGGCTATATGGTTGCATCTCTCACATGTGTTGGAATTTGTTGGGACGAGGAGAGCGTTGTCTGTGTCCATGAGGCAGTTGTAACATTGCCTCAAGATTCCCAGATTCACCAGCTGGACCGGAGAGGAGATTGACAACTGACCTTTGGACATGCTAGTATAGTATTGGGAATTCCTTTATAATTGAAAAAAAGGGCCAATGGGGAACAAGGTTCTCAAGGGGAGTTTGTGAGGGTGTAGTGCTTTTAATTTTTTAGTGCTGACATATAATTGCTTTAGTGAGCAAGTGCCAGGTAACTTAAATGCAATGTGTTACAGGTAACTTAAATGCAAAAACGACAAACAGTAACTTTCTTTCAAGTGAAACATGGAAATAAGTACAGTAAGCAATGCAGATATCACTAGGGATCCACAGAAGTGCTGAAAAGCCATGTTTTAGGTGAAATTAGCATTTCAGGGCAATAACAAGCAAACAAACAACAAGCATACAAACAAAGCTAGATTTAGCAGGCCTGGATCTAGTCTATGCTACAGCAACAAGGTGTACCAATTTCAGTAAGAAACAGTTCAAATATGCAGGCACTATAAGCCTTTAATCAGAAATTCCCAGCTCAGAAGGGCAGAGTCCAGCCTCTCCTCCCACAAGAGTGCAGACCACAAACCTTCTTAATGTAAAATAACTGGCCTGAAGCCCAAGTGCTTAAACCAGAACTAATACACTTTTAGAATAACAGACACTGAGCCCTCAATCAGCAGTTCCCAACTTAGAAGGATGTAAGCTACCTGTCCTGCCACCACAGTGCAGGCCACAAACCTTCCTAATGTAAAACAACTGGTCTGAAGCCCAAGTGCTTAATCCAAAAGACTTAGAATGATAGCTATACTTTAATCAAGTTACTACCAAGCAGTAATAAATACAATTGAATACTTTAAAGAATGCCTGGATTAGTGCTCAAGTTATACAAACAAAGCTAGATTCAGCAGGCCTGGATCTAGTCTATGCTACAGCAAACAAAGTGTACCAATTTCAGTAAGAAGCAGTTCAAATATGCAGGCACTATAAGCCTTTAACCAGAAATTCACAGCTCAGAAGGGCAGAGTCCAGCCTCTCCTCCCACAAGAGTGCAGATCACGAACCCTCTTATTGTAAAATAACTGGCCTGAAGCCCAAGTGCTTAAACCAGAATTAATACACTTTTAGAATAACAGACACTGAACCCTCAATCAGCAGTTCCCAACTTAGAAGGATGTAAGCTACCTGTTCTGCCATCTAGGGTTCACTGTAAATTTCAAAAAGTGTTCTCTGACCCCTTTTCAGGATCATGTTTTTATGGGCTGCAGGACTGACACACTACCAGTGCTTGCATCCCTGCCCCCTCCAAAGGCCTTAACTCTCATTGCTTTCTTTCATACTCTTCTTCCTCTGGCTTCCATTAGCACCAGGCAGTTTCTGAGAGTTCTAGGATTCATGGCATCCACCATTTCAATGCTCCCTCTAGCCAAACTTCACATGAAAAAGTTTCAGTGGTTTCTGAAGTCAGTGTTGTTTCAACATGCTCATTTTCTAGAATTTATAGTTCCTCTTCTTCCTTGCCTCAGATAGGAGCTTATCTGGTAGATTCAGCAGTTGTCTCTGAGTCTAGGGATCCCTTTTCATCCCCCTCCTCCCTCTCAGGAATTGTTCACGGATGCCTCAGACATGGGAAGGTGGGTTGTGACTTTTGGCACCCTAAAGGCACAGGGGACGTGGTCACCTTGTCAGCAGAAAGAGCACATTAGTGTCAAAGAGATGACTGCCCGTCTGCTCGCTCTTCAGGCTTTTCAGTCTCTCTTTTCTCCACAGCCTCTCAAATTATTCACAGACAATACCACAGTGATGTGGTATATCAACAATCAGGGCAGAATGAGATATTATCTTATTTGCCAGTTGGCACTTCTGGTATGGGCTCTTGCTGTCAAGTGTCAGGCAGTTAATATCCCTTCCAGTCAGAACATTGTGGCAATTACTCTGAGAAGGTCCTTAACTCAATGTCATGAATGGATGCTTCACAGGGATGTGTTTCAGGACATTATCCATCAGTGGGGTACTCCTCAAGTGCATCTTTTTGCCTCCCCTCTGAACAGACAACTTCCTCTGTTTTGTGCGAGAGTCCCAGGTCCTCTGGTATGGAAGGTGGATGCCTTCTCATTCTCTCAGAAGGGAATGTTTCTTTATACATTCCCTCCCCTTCCTCTGATTCTGAATGTCCTGTTCAAAATCCAACAGGATACTTCCAAAATTTAGTTGGTGACTCCCTTTTGGCCATGACAGCATTGGTTCTCTTTTCTTCTTCTGCATCTAGCCAGGAGCAATCATTGCACATTACCTCACAGGATGGATCTAATCACACAAGACAAGGGATTGCTTATCCATCCCCACCTGTCCACGCTTCAACTGACACTGTGGGTGATAGGATTCTGATTCCTCATAGACACCTTTTTCTGAGGACGTGCTGCAAGTCCTGCAGGAGGCCAGAAAACCTATGACTAGGAAATCCTACTTAACCAAATAGAATTGTCTCGCTCATAACCTGCACCCACTTATTGTGGATGCTCCTTTGGTTTTCTCTTATTTGTGTCACTTGCTCAATGCTGGTTTGGCCTATTCTTCTATTAAGGCCCACCTATCATCTATCTCTGCTTGTCTGCCTTTTTCTCATCCTTATCTGCTAGATTTGAGGTGAGACAATTTCTTAAAGGTGTCCTTAATATTAGACCTCCTATGCAGCCTGTTCCTCTTCCCTGGGATCTTAATTTTGTTTTGGAGAAGTTGACTCAGGCTCCTTTTGAGCCTGCTGCTTCAGCTTCATTGCAGCATTGCTCCTGGAAGACTGATCTTTTGTTACCACTTACTTCTGTCAGACAGGTGTCCAAGTTACAGGCCCTTAAGACCTATCCTCCTTTTTTGATTTTTCATGGGGACAGTGTACTTGAGCACTAACCCTTCTTTTATGCCGAAGGTGGTTATTGAGCTATCACATAATCAGTCTATTAATCTGTCAACTTTTTTCCTCTCTACCCAAACTGACAGTGAGAGGGTGCTGCATACTTTAGGCATGCATAGGCAACTTATTTGTATATGACCAAGTCTATCAGAAAATCTGATCAGTTATTTGTGTCTTTTCATCCTAGATCTTTGGGGATTACTGTATCCAAGCAAACTATTTCTTCTTGGATTCCTAAGGGTATTTCCTTTTGTTACACTTTTCATGGCAAGAGCCTTCCTTTTTCAATTAAGCCTCATTCTACTAGAGCTGTGGCTTCTTATGGTGCTTTTTTTCAAAGGCTTAGATATTAATTTTATTCCTTAAGGAGCTACTTGGACTTCTGTGCATACCTTTACAAAGCACTACAAGTTGGATGGTATCTCTAGAGCTAGGGCTGGTTTTGCTAGTTCAGTTCTTCATGGTTTTGAACTTTCCTCCTCCCAGTTTCCTCTTGAACTTTAGCACTTTCCATAGCATTAAGAATACTGTAACAGTGAATGTAACCCCTGAACATCACTTTTATGCCCTATCAGGGAGTGTATAGTGACATTCGAGATACCTTTTAAATTCAGAAGTATTTGGAAGAAGGGATGGATGTCGGGCTTCCATGGCAGGGAATCCCGATATTGTTAAGAATACTGCAGCAGTGAATGTAATGACTTCTAATGCTGCGGTAAGGTTTTACACAACTGTACTTTCTGCTGTATATGTTTTGTAGTAAATGGAGTTTTAGCTTTTATCATGCCTTTTGTTCTGAAATGCAACTACTACTTGTATTTGTCACCACTGTTTGCCTGTACTGTTAATGTCACTTTACAAATACATCACGGCCGCATAAAAAAGATTGGAATTTTCTGTGATTCTAGTAATATAAAAACTAGGCAATGACAAACATGACCAATATTTTCTAGTTTAAATGGCTTGTCTAACTGCTACCCACAGTTGAAAAGTGGGAGTAACAGCTTCACAAATGAATACACATGCATATCATTCACCCACCCAGCTGCTGCAGCAGAAACACCTGTGTGTCAGCCACAAAACATGATCACATAACCGCAAGGCATATCCTGTTCGTTACTCAAGAGAAACTGCAGTTGCTTGTTTTCTTTTGACAAAATAAGGTATTTGCAGCCTGAAAGATGAACTATTTTTTTTTTCTCTCTGACACTTTTCAATGTTTCCAAAAACAGAAATGAGATAATAATGTTAATTACCAGTACAATCTAGCACTTTCACTGTGTAATGCTGGTAAATGGTAACAAGTAATCTGCTACCCACAGGGAATCAAAGAACAAGTAGACACCCATGCGTGTGCCTGCACTTTAAAGATGCCCATCTCCTGTAATCCACAGGAGGCAAAAGAATATACGTCTGACACAAGACTGTAACTCGATCCCCTGAGTTTGGTCTGAAATCTGCATCACCTGCAATCATCAGGAGTGAAGCGTGCAAATTATTTTTGTGTTTCACCTCAAATGCGCAAGGAATAATGAAAAAAATATGAAACTAAACAATTTTGCATGTGGTAAGCTGTGTTAACAATTCTTCCATAACAGTAAGTGCTGGGACAAAGAAGGTTTGGCAAAGAGTATACTTACTGAATCATGTTTCATTTTCAGGATTGAACCAGGATGACATTTAGGCTTTAGCAAGCTAAACAAAACTAAGTACAACAACTATGGCACTGTGGCCAAGAAAATATAATCCTTCAACCAGTTACTTCAAGAGAAGCTAGCTGCAGTATGTACTGTTCGCAATATTAATTGTATATCTTACAGAACCCATACACCAAGCACCTTCCTTGCAATAGCCTGCTATGAAAATTGGAAACCCTGTATGTCAAGATTTCCACCCTTAGAATGTACCCTAGAAAAGGGTCAAGTAGTTAATTGTCTTACTATTATTAACTGAATGGTAACAAAACAATATAAACTTCTTATACAGCAAGAAAGGTCCTTGTTGTGAGAAAAAAAGTTAAAGAATAACTTATTATTGTTGTTCTTAAAGGACAATCTCATGCAAATGTCAAGCCCTTCACACATAGACTGCTGTTTCTTCCCTTCAACCTGACCCTTAGAATACCATATATAAGGGAAGAAGGCCTTAAGTAGTCCTCCCCACATCTTGTCTGCACTTCAGGTTGTAGTCTATATACACACCATTTTATTTTTCAGATTTTGGATTACTTTCTTCTGGAAACATATCACAGCATTTGACACATCAGTTGGACTATAACAACATCCTTGGTGATCGTGGGCTCTTATTCACAAATGAGGAGAGAGCACGTACATGAATGACAGGAGCAAGTCACATATAGCTGGGACAGTGAGACAGTGGGACACTGACAAACATTTAGAAGCTTTATAAAATCAATGAAAGGACTGTTTCCAGCTGAAACAAGGAAAAGGCCACACACGGCCATTTTAAAAGCTTGCAACTAATAAAAATCAAAAGGAGTCACTGAAAAAGAAACTACTAATACCAGTAACGTATCAGATACATGAGCATAAGGTATTAATTCAGAGTACTATCAATTTAAGTCAGAAGGAAAATGACAGAAAGAAATGGAAATGTGCTAACACATCATATTCTGCTTTCAAGATGCACAGTGGAGCATTGGTCGAAAAAGAAAACCACATCAGTATGGACTTTACCATATCAAATAATGTTAGCCACTAACGAACAAACTGGTTAAAAACAAAAACTGCAAACAGGTATAAAATAGAGAAAAAAACACACTGGATCCAACAATAAAAGTAAAAGTTAGTGCTTTTGTTTACTGAAATTAGCAAACTTCTTCAGACAAAGATAAAAAAAAAATAAACATGACATCATTTCCTTATTAAATAAACCAAGCCTCAATTTAAAGTGCTAAATCACCTGCATAGTAAAAAACAAGTAAATACAATCTATTTAAAGAATATTACATATATAGATGTGTTAAAACAATGAATATATCAAATCATGAATATACATATATATGAAAACATATAAGAATATATATATATATATATATATATATATATATATATAAATAAATAAATAATATATATCTCTTATTTTGATATATTATAAAGAATATATATATATATATATATATATATATATATATATATATATATATATATATATATATATATATATATATATATATATATATATATATATATATGGGTCTAGGTTAGAAGATCGACAGCCGACATCACCGAAAACGGATTAGCGGGCGCCAGATGATCGACATTCGGAAGACCGACGCTACGGATGAAAATGCCGACGCCAGGGATAGTGACTTGGAAAGAAGGCTGTGTGAGTATGCGGTGGTGATGGACGTTAGGGTGCGAGTAAGGTAAGTGTGGATAGTGACAGTCTGTGGGGATAGGGGTGGGTTAAGTGAGTTAGGGTTAGGGCGCGGGTTAGGTAAGTGTGCGGTAGTGGTATTTTTTGGGTTAGGGGTGGGTTAAGTGAGTTAGGGTTAGGGCGCGGGTTAGGTAAGTGTGCGGTAGTGGTATTTTTTGGGTTAGGGCGGGTTAAGTGAGTTAGGGTTAGGGCGGGTTAGGTAAGTGTGCGGTAGTAGTATATTTGGGTTAGGGGCGGGTTAAGTGAGTTAGGGTTAGGGCGTGGGTTAGCTGAGTGTGCGATAGTGACGGACCTTAGGGTAAGGGTTTGGGTTAGGGTTGTACATAGTTGTGTGTGTGAGATTTAGTGTGGGTTTGTGAGGATTTTGGTGTGCTTGTGTTCTGTGTGTTGTTTTCGGATAGCGCATGTGTTTTGTTAGTTGATTGTTGTTATTGTGGTGTGTGCAGTGTATGGGGTTTCGTGCTTGTGGACTGTCGGTTACTTGTTTGTCGGGCATGTGAGGTGTCGTGGTTATGGTTTGTCGATTATGTGGTGTCGATGTTTCTGTTGTCGGTGAAAGTAGCTGTCGATGTTATAACCTAGAACCATATATATATATATATATATATATATATATATATATATATATATATATATATCCTTATCTGAGCAAAGCCCTTAATTTCAAAATGCTTTTAATAGAAACTGAATCATTCAAGTCTGGAGGGGCTAAGGCATTCAGTTTCAGTTGCCAAGTAAGTTTTTTCTCATCTAACTTCAAATCTATTGGTCCTCCCTTAATGTTGTCAAATATTTTTTCAATAACTAGAAACCTAAATTCATGTTTAGGAAAAGCATTAATATGTCTAGCCAATGCATTATTCAAGTTCATTTTATCAATTGCATACATATGCTCATAGATTCTATTTTTGAGGGGTCTTTTCATTTTGCCCACATTTTGCTCACGTAAAAGGCAGAGCATTTCAAACATGAGCTCAAATAAACAACCCCCCTTGCATTACAATTGAATTTGCCTTTAATGTGATATTTTTTGCCATTTTTAACAAAAAATGTAACAACATTAATATATTTACACAAACGGCAAGCCTCACATTTAGACATGCCACAATGTGGTAAGTGGCATTTTAAGGTATCATTTTCAAGAAGGGCTTTCAAATTCCTACCTTTCCTAAATACCACAAAAGGAGAATCACCCACCTGATTTCTAATCAAAGTGTCATCCAACAGAAAAAAAAACAATTCTTAAAAATAATTGATCTCAATAAAAGGGCATCAACGGAAAAGGTGGTAATAAAACTCATTCTAGCTATAGCAAAGTCAGAGGAAACACACAATTGATTAGAGTCAGATGTTATACTATTAGGGCCTGTTACTAATTCATTACAATTAACACCTACATGGTCCATGTGAATGTTCAAGTGATTATCATCTGATTCATCAATACTATAACTGTCATTAACAACCAATAAAGGTTTAAAAAAAAACATTCATTCTTTTAGAAGAGACCTCATCAATGAGATCATCCACTAATTTGATGGGATATCCATGTTTAATAAACATTTCCTTCAATAAGTTGCATTCATCCATAAAATCACATTCCAAAGAAACCATCCTTGCAGCCCGTACGAGTTGGCCCTTAACAACCCCTCTCTTCTGGGAGAAAGGATGGCTACTGGAAAAATGAAGGAATGCATTTGAATAAGTAGATTTTCTAAAAAAATTTTGAAATATACTTATTCAGAGAAAGGTTTTTACTTAATTCTACATCAAGAAAGGAAATTCTATCAGTCTTGAATTCCCATGTAAATTCTAAAAAATTAGTAAATTTAGTGATATGTTCAACAAATAATTCAGCTGAAGATTTATCACCTTGCCAAAGTATGAAAATGTCATCCAAATAATGAGTGTACCATGCGGCCCTTTCTTGGAAAACCAAATCCTTAAAAAGGAATTGCTTCTCCCAATAGGCCATCACAGTGTTTGCAAACATGGCCCCACAGGGAGAGCCCATGGCCACACCCGATTTCTGTAAGTAAAAGTCTGTATTGAATAAAAAGTAGTTGTTATTTAAAACCAACTCCAACAGGTAAATCACTAAATCAATACAGGAGCCATCAAAACGTTGTTCAAGCAAAAAATCCCTAATCCATTCACAACTGATGTCCTGAGGAATAATGGTATATAAATCCCGGACATTAATTGTGAGGAAATTAAGGTTCTCAAAAAATGGAAGATCATTCATGGTCCCTAAAAATGCCCACGAATCTTTGCAGATCTGGGTTTCATTTCTCAAAGCTTCCTTAAGCTTAGCATCTACATATTTAGTGCAACCATATGTGATGGATTGTCTCCCATCAATAACTGGGCGAAAAGGGGGGGTTATCCAAATTTTTATGGATTTTAGGTAAGCCAAACAAGGTAGGGGTAATTGGGTGGGAGATGGAAAGAAAATTGAATAAGGTCACATTAATGCGTCTATCAATAAATAAATCATTAATAAAGCCTTTAATTCATTGGTATGCCCAATTAATCTCATTAAGAGAAACATTAACATAGACCTCATTTGCCAAAAGTGAACACATACTGTTGTTGTAATCTTCATTATCCATAAAATCCAACCCACCCCCCCTTGTCAGGCTTAATAACACAAACATTAGCAAAACTCAGATCTTCTAACACATCCCTCTTTGGTTGAGACAGATTACATAGTTCTGTACCATACGACACTCTATTATTCAAAATTGTGCTAAAATTATTCTCACAAATTTTTCGAATAATAATATGGAAGGATGTAGAACAGGATTAAATACACTAGCAACCCTAAAGTCTTTAATAAGACTCAAATTGTACAAAAACAACACATTAAAATTCAGTTTCCTGGTGAACGTCTTGAGGTCAATAAGAGTTCTCGACAAATCACTTCTAATAGAAGGGACAAAAGTTAGGCCCTTAGCAAGAACATCTATAAGTAAGGGAGCAGGAACAAAGGTAGAATAATTATATATTCTAAAATCATGTGTACTGTTCAGTAAAATTTGAACAGGTTTTTGATGAATCCTGACAGGGCTAGGGTTACTTACAGAACCAGGAGAAATATCTATCTCCTCCTCCTGTTCTGAGCTTTCTTCTTCCAAAATTGTTGATGTTGTGGATGATTTTTTTGTCCACCGGTATTTATTTTCTTGCACCCCTGAAAACCCTGCGGTGGAGCTAAACCATCAGTATGAGTGTTACCATTGTTGTTCACACTATTACTAGTGTGTCTATTGGCAAGCCTCTCACTTCTTCTGATCGGGGACACATCTTTGGGCATAGTACCATTCATTAAACTCCCATTATTGTCAACATTAATGGGATTGTCACCAGAGTCAATCAAGCCCCTATTCAATCCTAAATGTTAGCCACTAAGTCTAAGTTACAGGAGCATAAGAAATACACATATGTTCAAGACAGAATCCAAAACATGTTTGTTTTTAATCACACTTGTCCTATGCAGTGCTACACTATCACCTAATGTAGCTAATCTCATCCCAGAGTATTTATTTTTTTCTTTCTGCAGTACCATCTAGACATAGTTGTGTGCTTCTTAATCTTTTAGTACCTTTCAAGCATCATGAAGGCCCGACCTTCTTTTTATTTCATGTTGTTTTTGAAAATAATTTGCCTCGGACTGCACTACATATGGGCAACTACACACTTTATACAATTTTCAGTGAGTCTTCAGTCTCAGTTTTATAGCTGACAGCAGGTCTTGCTGAGGTCAATAAACTGCAATAAAGCATATACACAGTAGCTGTAACAAAATCTTACACAGGTTTAAATGTTGGAAAAATCATTAAAAAATGAAGAGTAGAGTCTATTTATTTATTTATCTGACATTTTCTTACTGGGTAAGTGCGACTTGGAAGGAAGCCAATTTTCAGCAGAGGCCCGGGGAAAATGCTCCAAATGCATGTATTTGTAATGTGGGAGGAAACTGGAACACCCGGGGAGAACCCATTTATACTGTAACAGTGCATAAACAAACTTGTGTTTACATTTTTTTTGTCAGAAGATTATTGTTGTTACCCATGTAATTAGATATTTGAAGATGGTTGAAACTACCTCACAAGGTGTATGAAGTGTCATTTCTCAGTTACATATAAATAAAAAGAACTGATACACTTGTCTCATAATTAAAATACTGCTTGCTGAGAATTGTGTGTAAACTTGATATATGCCAGAACATTGAAAACATTAAAAACCTGCAGTGTAGCTACTTTGTAATAACACAACAGTGTTAAGTAGTAGGGAAAGATGGAATACTGCAACAGTGATAAGTAGGACATATGCTGTTATGGTAAGTTTTTACACAACTGCACTGTATCCTTCCTTAGATCACTGTAGCAGTATTCTTTACAATAGCGAGAGTCCAAGAGCTACTGTAAAAGATGAGAGGAGGAAGAGGAGGATGAATGAACTGAGGAACCTTGGAAAAAAATAGGGGAATGGACCTAGCAAAACTTACACTGTCCACAGAAATCATATCCAACTTGTAGCACTTAGTATAAGTATGCAGAGAAGACTGAATAACAGCTTTCAAAATGGATCTAGCTCCAAGACCCTTAGAAAAAAAAAAGCTTCAGAAGAAGAAACCGCCCTAGAAGAGTGAGCACCAACAGAAGTTGGAAGCTGTTTGCCATGAAAAGAATAACAAAAGGACATGACTTTAGATATCCTAGAAGAAATGGTTTACTTAGAAACTGCTAAAGTCATTTTCTTGTCCTGAAAAGAAACAAAAAGTTGCTTAGATTTTCTAATATCTTTTTTCTTGTCTAAATAATATCTGAGCTGTCTTTGGAAACCCAAAGAATGGAGAATCCTATCACTACTTTGAGAAGGATAGAAAGAAGGAAGATGGATGGTCTGATTTCAAAAACACATAATTGAACACTTTAGCTATAAAAGGATTAGCTCTAAAAGACACCCTGTCTGTGTGAAAAAACAGAAAAGTAGGAACTGCTATAAGGTCTTGAAGTTCAGAGATTCTCTTGACAGAGTCATAGCCACCAACAAAATAGTTTTCCAAGTACACAGTTTTAAGGAGGTTCAAAAGGTGGGTGAGTCAACTTTTCAAAAAAAAAAAAAGTTAAGGTCCCAAGAAGGAGGAAAGAGTTCTCTTGGAGGTCTGATATGAAGGACACCTCTGAGGAACTGTTTAATCTTAACCCTACAGAAAAGTGGTGGATCCAGAGACAGACAAGCAGAAATGGCAGACAAATGTGAGTTAACAGAAGAGCATCCCAGGCCAGAATTGGGCAAATGACACAAATAAAAAAGAACAGTAGGAATACCCACTAAAAGAGGGTCCTGTTCATTGTTGTGAAACCAAGAAGAAAATGTTTTCCACTTTGCAACATATTTTCTAGTAGTAGGTTTTCTGGACTCCTACAAAACCTGTAGCATATCCTCAAAAATTGGTGCCTAAAAGGAATCAAAACACTATAAATCAGAGAGTCAATTGCAGAGTGAAAGATAAGGGTGAATTAGAGAGTCCTTGTCCTGTGTGAATAGATCCATCCTGTGGGGTAATTTGTTAGGATTGCCTCTGGCCACACAAAAATAAGGTGAAACTGATGTTGTCTGGCCCAAAAGGGAGTCACTGACAATATTTTGGTTCTGTCCCTCAGGATCTTGTATAGGACTTTTGGCAACAGAGGAACAGGGAGATATGCATGCAAGAACACCCCTCTCCAAGAAAAAGACATAGCATCCAATTTCTAAGCCAGAGAACTAGGCACTCTAGAAGAAAACATGGAGAGTTGTCTTTTCTGAAAAGAGGCAAAAAGATCTACCTGAAAAGTACCTCACCAATGGACAATATCATGAAAATTTCTCTGTGAAGAATTCAATTGCGAGAATTTGCCCTAGATCTGCTCAAATTGCCTCTCACAACACTGAGTTCTGATAAAATATAGACACTCTTAACAATCATTTGATAGCTGATGGCAAAATACTATACTATAAGAGTTAGTCTGCACAGATAAAACCTTGCTCGCCCCTTGTTTATATACCACATGACAATGAAGAGAGCTTTCATTTCATTGATGTTGATATGCTCATATACTTCCTGTTATGACTAGACCTCTTGGACCTTGATGTTGTTGGAAAAATACCCCATACTAAGTCTGCAGTATCTGTAAGTAGCTCCTGCCTGGGGGAAGGTACCTGAAAGGGAGGATCTGGATTTTGAGCTATATGGTCAATCCACCACAGATATTCATTCCTCACGCAAGGCAAGAGAGGAATGGAAAAGTCCAGAGGATGACAATGCTGTAGCCAAATTGCCTTAAGATACTGCTGAAATTTCCTCATATGGAGTTTGGCAAAAGGAACCATTATATAGTGGATGCCATGGACCCCAAGGCTTTTAGATACTTTCTTGCTGACGTTTCTTGCAAAGTTAGAGGCAGCTGAAAGAAAGCTATTAAAGAGAGACCCTTGAGAGGAGGAAGAAAAGCTGTCATAGTAAGCTTCAGAATACTACACTCTAAGAAAACCTGGTCCTGAGAAGGAGTCTGAATTGATTTTTTTAGACTGACCATAAAGCCCACACTGTGAAGAAGCAGCACTGTGAATTTTAGGCCCTGTATAAAAATTTGTGAAGAGGGGGCCTGAAAAAGGAGGTCATCCAGATAAAGAAAAATCTGACCACCATGAAGCCTACAAAAGGCTATGACCAGGGATAGATATTTTGTAAAAATCCTTGGTGCAGTAGAAAGACCAAAAGACAAAGCAGATAAATGATAATGTAAGGAAGATACAGAGGATTCTAAATACTTTGTGAACAGAAGGTGTATGGGAGTATTTGGATAAGTATCCATCATGCCCAGAGACACCAGAAAAGCCTAAGGAAGTATCAATAGGAACAAGACTGCAAAGTCAACATTATGAAAGAAAGAACTTTCAGAAAGGTGTTGAGAAAGGAGAGGTCTAAAATGTGCCACCAATATTCTTCCTTCCTAGGAACTAAAAACATCCTAGAGTAGAAATCCTTGCCCCTCTGGCAAAGGATCATTGTCTAAAGAGAGAGGTCAGTCTTTGTGACTCCTTTTGGTTTGTATGAGTTCACAAAGATGCCCTTTGGGATGAACAATGCCCCAGCGACTTTCCAGAGGCTGGTAGATCATATCCTAGCAGGAGCAGGAGGGTTTGCCCTTGCTTATATAGATGATATTGCCATCTACAGCCATTCCTGGCAAGAGCACCTTCAGCATGTCAGGGAGGTGCTGGGCAGACTACAGAGGGCAGGGTTGACCAGCCCAGAAAATTCAGGTGGGTATTGCAGAGGTCTCCTACTTGGGACATAAAGTGGGGAGTGGTAAGATTAGGCCAGAACCTGCCAAAGTAGAAGCCATTCAGGCATGGCCTGTACCTGTTACCAAAAAGCAGGTGAGGGCATTCTTAGGCACAGCAGGGTACTAGAGAAAGTTCATCCCCAGTTATAGTACCATAGCTGCTCCCCTCACAGACCCGACAAGGAAAAACAGCCCAGATAAGGTAGTGTGGACCACAGCACGTGAGCAGGCATTCTAGAAGCTTAAAGAAGCTTTGGGAAGAACTCTTATGTTAGCCAGTCCAGATTACAGCAAATAATTTGTTGTGCAGGTGGATGCTTCAAACCATGGGGTGGGGGCTATACTTAGCCAGATTTCTTCAGAGGGAGAAGAGCACCCAGTGGTTTATCTCAGTTGTAGGCTCCAACCCAGGGAAGGAATGCTATGCAGCTGTAGAAAAGGAATGTCTAGTAATAGTGTGGGCACTGCAGAAACTTTACCCTTATATGTATGGAAGAAAATTCACTGTAGTTACAGATCACAATCCCCTAACATGGCTACATAGAGCCAAGCCAGCCAGCAAAATGTCAACTTGCTAAGGTGAAGCCTAGGGTTGCAAGCATATGATATGTCAGTGCAGCACCGCAGTGGGATTCGCAATGCCAATGCAGATGGGCTCTCAAGACAGGGAATGGGGTAAGGTATACCCATATAGACTCAACCCTCTCAAGCAACATTTCTCAAGGGAGACTTGAAAAACAAGCTTGAGTTATCAGGGGAAAAGAAATGTGATAATCTGAGAGGCTGCCAGCCTAGCTAGATATAATTTTTTAAATAATTCTATGTAATTGTAAATATTAATATGATCCACAGGCTGGTTTCACAAATGTAAGAAAACTTGTGTTATGTGCTGAACTTCAAAAATGTAACCACAGTTTACCCTGCTGGAAGAAAGCTGATAAGTAAATAATTTTATGACTGTGTGTGATCTCAAGCTAGGAGACAGTATGTCTGCAGCTGAAAACTCTTTCTATTGTCTTAAGACAGAGATAATTAATAGGCTTCACATGTAAAGTGCCTTTTATTGCTGTGACTTTCTGGCAGTTGCAAGATCACAAAGAAATGAGTTCTGTGAGCCTGGGAACTTAAGCAGAAGTTTCAAGAATGATGTAATCTGAAATGAGTCAGCAGTAATGTGTATTATCAATTTAAGTACTATCTCAGAGAGAAAGAAATGGCATTTTGTATTTGTTTCTTAACCTGAACACATCATCTCAGCATCACTTGCTTTGCTCTGTAAGTAAGATCCAGATCTTAGTATTTCTCTTAGAGATAGACAGGAATATAGTCAGATTAGTCTAACTGTTTTCTATATTGATGTTCGACTGTCCTACAATGTTATTTTAAAGTATTTCCTGTGATTTCTGAACTCTCTCTAATGTCATTGTGCTGAATTGATGAGTAGTGTCTTGTGTTTTTATTATTTATTATTAAATATTTTAAATCTTTCAACTGTAGCTGGTTTGTGTGTAGAGATATTTAAGCTCTTACAGTACTTACATGTATTTGGTGATACTGTATAACTCACTCCAATAGCCCTAGCCCTTGGTTACACTTACTATTTGGAAAATAGTAACATTGCACAGTAGAATTGGACACCCTTTGGTAAGGGCCTTTATAGTAGCTGCTAAGAGTAGTTGATGGCAGTGTATTACTACCTTATAGCTTGGGCAGAAGGGGCATAGCTAGTGAACCTGTTACAGCCTTCCCCAGGAGTGTCTGTGTGTTTGTATATAAATCAAATCTCAAAGTGCATGTGTTGGCAGCTACTTGGTCAGGGACATGAAGTACTGGTTGGACAGAGAGGGTACTGGAGGTTTTGGGCTGAATACTTGGCTGAGATCTGAACCCTATAGCTGTGCCAGTGAGGAGTCTTATTGGGGATCTGGAGAGAAAGGGAGAAACCAGCCCCAGACTGACTGTGATCTCTGTGTGCTATTAAGGGAAATTGTACTTTACTGTGTGTGTACTTGTTATCCTCCCAATGTGGATGCCCCTCACTGGTGCTTGTGGGAAGGATTGAGGCTCTTTGATTATTGGGACAGTGCACAGGCATCACAAAGACCTTGAATGATCTTCCCTTTGTCTTGCAAAGCTTAAAAAGATCTGCAGCACTAGAACCAAACAGATTTTGGGTGTCTAAAGGAGAATCCAGTAAAGCACAGTTTTATAAGTTCCACTTTCCTCTTAACAGTAAATGCTCATAGAACACATTGCTTTACTGACACATGGGTAGTAGTGCCTTTCTACCCTCTATTTGGCAGCATACCTCTCAACCTTTTACTCCAGGAAATCTGGACAAAGCCTGACATATTGGTGGTTCAAAGGCCCAAAAATAGGGACAGATTTTTTAATATTGCTCATACTAACTTAGAAGGTTGCAAGAATAACAAGGTGCATGTTAAAATGCATTTTCTAAAGAATATGAACTCTGAAACTCAAATGTATGACATTATTTACCAGTTTCATTTCTCAAATCATCCCCGTGATTTTCCAGACAATGAAAAATTTTATGAGGAACAGAACTAAATTTTGAGGTGAAAAGTTGGACGGTTGAGAGGTTTGTTTGGCAGTCTGTTAAAGCTGAGAACTTCTCCCACTGTCTGTCTGAGGGTAGGAATAACCAATCAATTAAAAGAAGCAGGCTAGACCTTCACAGCCACCGACAGAAGCCCTTTACTTTTTTCTTGGGCACAAAAAGAAGAGCAGATGGAAACGCAAGCTCTGCGAACACCTACTATTTCAAACTAAGCCCCCCCCCCCAAAAAAAGGTGTTAAACAAAAAAATAGAAGCAACTGTCAAACAAAGTGTGAAAACCAACTAAAGGAAGATGGTGGAAGGGTACTACCAGTAAGGCAGTGTGTTCTACAAACATGTACTGTTATAGGAAAGTGGAACTTATGCAAATGTACTATGTTCAACAAATACACTGCCTTGCTGGGATATGGGTAGATTCCCAAGGCTTACTCAACCTGGAATGAGGAAGGATAAGGGTTCAGGAGCCCCTGGAGAATGTTCCTCACAAAGCCTGCTCCGGATCTAGAAAAACTATTCAGTTTGTAGTGCAACATGAAGGTATGCACTGAGGACCAAATTGCTGCCCCTAGAATGCTTTGAGTCCACTCCTCTCCAATATCCTACAGTTAAAGAAAAGGCCCCAGTGAAATGTGCCTTTACCTTGCCTGGATTCACCTTTCCATGATAGGTATAGCAAAAAATAAATACCAGAGGACAACCAATATGCAATGGTTTGCTAAGAGACAGTTTGACCTTTATTTGCCCAATAAAGGGAAATAAAATGTCTTTTAGCCTTTCTAAAGAGCTTTGTTCTGTCAAGATACTTTCTGACCTGCCAATGCACACACCTAAAGTATCATCTCTCACTCATTCACAGGTTCTAGAAAGAACACAGAGAGATTAATAGGCAGAGTGAGAGTGAAATCAGAGACCACTTATGGCATGAAAGAAGAACTAGTAAGCAACACAACACTATTCCTTTTTTAACAAGAAAAAACTTTATTGAATTATTAGTTATAACATGGATAAACATACAATTATATAAATGAAAAAAAAACATATTGGCATATTTTCAGTTGAAAACATTATACATCACTTATAATCTTCTGTACACTAATTGTCAGTCAAAAATTACATATCTCATTCAATACTAGCCTTCTCTTAAACCTCATTTCTCTTTTATAAGCATTATTCTTTATGTATTGTTCTCACAATTCCCATTTTTCCAATGTAATTTGCCTCTACCCTTGTCTAAAAATCCATCTTCCATTTCTTTTATCTCTGTTACTATATTCACTGCTTTCAGTACGGTTAGTTTAGACTTTGATTTCCATTTTGTAAATCTGACCTGACTGACCGTCATGTAAGTCTGACCTATTTTGCAGTACTATATAACTTGAATATGTCTTTGCTTGTTTGACTAATGTGATTGCATCCTTATAATCTGTTTGTTGCTTAATATTGGTTCAAAACATTACAGTATCCAGCCGTACACCTAATGATATTTCTACGGCAGCCTAACCTCATGTCATAGCAGCCTCACTAGTTAGCTTAATGAGGAATGTTCTGTTCTTACTAGGTCTTCAAGTTACATCTGTAGCTATCAATTGTTTAAGAGCTAGAGGAAAAGGCACAGAGTTTACAAATATGTCACAATGTGTTTAAACATTTATAACATCAGGTACTGAAGCAAGCTGTAAGGCACTAAAGGTCCATAGTAGCAGAACAAATTTGTAATAAACCAAAAACTACTCGGTTCACCAGGCTGTAAAACTTTAATAAAGCACAAAAAAGGAAACAAATGTAAGCACTTTCGGGAGAACTCCCTTCATCAGACAAATTGCACAGATAAATTGTTACTTTTTAAAAGAAATCACAACCAATCAGACAAAAGGTCTTCACCCGTTTCAATGGGACAGCCCCATTCAGACCTGGGCTTTTGTCTGCCCTTAATTCAATAATGCACCTAACTTCACATGACTCTGTATAATTAATGAGATCTCCTCCCCTAGGATTAGCTTTAATAACCTGCAAAACCATAAAATGTAATGTGTGATCACCATATTGCTTAACATGTTGATATAAAGCATTATGTTCTAATTTCAAACATATAGCTGAAGAGTGTTGTAAACTTCTCTGTTTTAACATACAATTGTTTTTTCCTAAGTAAAATGAAGTGCATGAAAAGAGCTAAATATATAACATTGGTGGTTGGACAGTCAGCATATAAATTAGGAAGTGCTTTTTACAGTTGACTGATGAATAAATTCACTACCATGGTACATATATTTACATCCTTTACAATGTTTACATGGGGTAGGTGCCTTTCCTATCTGAAACTTGAATACCACTCTTAGTGCTATAGCTATTCATACATAAAAGTTCTTATTACATATAAACATGAAGCTTGGATTATCGTCCACTAAATTTCGTATGGTATCATCTGTCAAATGAATATTCCAGTTATTACATATGATGTTACAAATACCATAGGTGTCACTACTATATCTCGACTGTAACTTCAGCTTACCATTATTAAACAGAGTAGTGTAATTTGCTCTGTTAAGAGTCAAGTTGAGAAAACCATAGGGCTTCCTTAGATGTCCTATATGTTTTACTTTCCTCAATAACGTTTCCACTTTTCTTACACGGTAGCCTTTCAGGCTAGCCAGGAAGTGAAATCTTGAACATCAGATTCAAAATGTTCATCATCCATGCAAAGTCTAGACATCCAAAAAGTATGTCCTTTAACTATGTTATTAAACACATATCTAGGATGCATACTGTCCTTTACTAATAAATTATTTCTCCAACAAGACTTTCTAAAAACTAAATACTTATATTATTAAATAACTTGGACTTTATCTTCACATCTAAAAATATAAAAAATTCAATGTAAAATGCAAAAAGGAAGTTGTTGATTCTAAATAATATACAAAATCCTTTAAGGCTTCCTCAGTTCCAGACCATAATAAAAACATGTCATCCATAAAACGTGAATAATATAGTAAAAATTCTTTCCATTCATGTTCAACATTAAAAATAACTTATTCTTCCCAGTTAGCTAATACTATATTGGCATATGAATTAGCGCAGGGGGTGCCCATGGCTAGCCCCCAACATTGCCAATAAAATTGCTGCTCAAAAAGAAAAACATTATTCTCTAAAATAATTCTTAAGAGCAACAATATCTGCTTCAATATTATACTATCAAAAGAAGTATGTGAGCTTAAACATTGTTTAACTGCTCTTAAACCAAAATCATTAGTGATGACTGTAAACAAGTTCTGTACATCTAAAGTTACTAATAACAACTGTCCATTAAAACATTACCAGTCATATAATCATATAAAGTGGTAAGAAAATGAGCTATATTTTTCAAAATCCTAGGTACTGAGGATACCACATGTTTAAGTCTTAAATCGACCCAAAAAGAATTTAACTCCACAACCCAATCCCTACCTGAAACAATCGGTAGTAGGGGTGGATCAAACTAATTTTTGTGTATTTTGGGAAGAGCATTAAAAACAGATAAAATCAGATGTTCAACAAAAATAAAATGAAAAGTGTCAGTAGATAACATTTCATCATCCCTTAGTTGTAAAATAGTATATTGCCAACTTTACCCCTCTCTCCCCCCCTAAAGGACAAATCACAATACCGGAGGAATGCAAGGCACCCAGCATTACTGCAGCACAGTTTAAAGCTGCATTGTCCAAGGCCAGGAATACAGCTTCCATGGGATCCGACAGTATCCCTAGATGTGTTCTACATGAACTACAAAGTGAACTGGCATCACATCTGTGTGCCCTGTTCAATCACAGCCTCACCTCAGGCTTTTTCCCTACTGAATGGCGCACTGCTACAGTCATCCCTCTCCATAAAGGGGGAGTGACTACAGTCCCTGGGAATTATTGCCCCATTAGCCTGACGAGTCTGATATCTAAGGCTATAGAGTGCATCATCATGGACCTAATTAACAAGGATATAGGGAATCTCCAAACTCTACATTTTATGCAATTTGGTTTTGTGAAAGGTAGATCATGCCTGCTCAGCCTGATTGACTTCTTTGAGTCAGTCACCAGAGCTGTGGATGAGGGCAAGGCAGTTCATACAGCCTTCCTCGATCTGGCCAAGGCCTTTGATACCATTCCCCACTCAGGAATTATTGATAAACTCACCAAACTAGGCATCAACCCCTATATCACTAGATGGGTTGCAAATTGGCTCACAGATAGAACCCACCATGTGAAAGTAGTGGACTCCAAGTCAGACTGCTGACCAGTCACTAGTGGAGTCCCACAGAGATTGGTCCTGGGTCCTCTCCTGTTTGGCATCTACTTCTCAGAAGTCCAGGCCAACAATGAAGGACTCTGGCTGACCATGTTCGCAGATGACTGCAAGCTGGGAGCCATTATTAACTCCCCAAGTGATGTGGACATCCTACAGAAAGGCCTCACTGAGACCAATGACTGGTATATAAAGCATGGTCTTAAGCTTAATGCCAAAAAATGCATCGTCATCCCCTTTGGGAAAAACTCAGTTCCCACTAATTACCACATTGATGGGAGCCCACTGAACACTGAAGGCATTATCAGAGATCTGGGGGCACAGGTTAACAGCAACCTCTCCTTCGACCACTACATTAACACTGTGGTCAGAACTCTTCCCTCACTAGGCCAATCATCGGGTATAATGCCCCATTTGGCATGCACCTCACTAGACATATGCAACAGCTGGAAAGGCCACAAAAGTACCTCACAAAGAGGATCCTATGCCTTAAACACATGTCCTACATGGACAGACTCAGAAAACTCCAGCTATTCTCTGTCTCATATCGTCTGCTAAGAGGCAATCTCTGCTTGACTTACAAAGCCATACCTGACCCAGCTCTATTAGAAATGCTATATCTAAACAAATCCCAGTCCCTCTGCACCATATGCTCCAGAGACCTCAACATCATTACCACTATCAACAGAACATGCTGGAGGGACAGGTTCATAATCCTGAGACTGCCCATGCTCTGGAATAGATTTCCCATACATGTAAAGCAGAGCACCTCACTGGCCCTCTTCAGGAGAAATCTTGATGAGTGGATGGTAAATAGAAAGTTCACCCTGGGGATCACTCCAATGGCTCTACTTGATATAGACACTGGGAACTAATGTCAGGTGGCATGATGCCAGGGCACTTTTATGGGCTAGGATTGTAAAGGCTCCAGGGTCATTAACCTAGTACACACCAATGAACCTATGAACCTGTCTATTATCTGCTTGACTTTAGGTAAATTAATTTTAACATAAGTGTCTTCATTGTCAAACATATTCAACACTTTTGTGACATAATAAATCAAATCCATTAACACAACCACACTGCCCTTATTTGCTGGCCTAATAATGATGTCTTTATTATTAACAAGTTCCCTCATAGCTTGTCTCTCTTCATAGGTCAAGTTATGGAACAACTGCTGGTTTCTCAAACTGATAAAAAGCATAATATCATCTTCACAAGTTTTAATGAATACCTCTGTAATAGGATGCAATGGTGGTATAAATGTACTTGGTTTCTTTAAAAATGTAGTTGTACTATTGGAAATATACCAGACATTTGCTTAAGTGAGACATTCCTCCAAAATTGCTTTAAATCTCAGTGTACTTCGTGGGTATAACTAGAACATAGTTTAATCCTTTGTTCAGAACCCATAAACGTGCAGGAGATAAAATAAAATTTGATATGTTATGAAGAAGCTGATCAGTACCTCTCGTCATAATGAGGTATTTCTCCACTTCTGTCCCCTGTTCACAGAACGTAGTCTCTGTTTGTTCATTTTTCTGCCCACCTTCTTCTTCACTGGGGCGGGTAGTTGAGGAAAAAACAACTGCAAATATAAAGTTTTAGGTCTAGCTCCAAGACCTGCATATTAATTGGAATTAGTATCCAGTCTAACTATCGGATCTATTGTATTGTTAGCTGCAATATTAGAGCCAGTAGTTGCATTTGCATCAACTGACGAGCCTCCTGTTGTAAAATTAGGATGTAACAGTTGTTGGGATTGGCTGGTTGCAGAACTAAGAGAGGCTATTTGCTTGGTGGTATGCAACTGGGTGTCCTCTATCATCAACACATCCTCTCCTCCAGTCCTAACCTCTCTCTCTGTGCAATAGGAATAGCCAGTCCAGTTCTATCCACTCTCTCTCTGTCATGTATTAGGCCACACAGAGATATTACCAGTACAAAAATCCTGGCAATCCCTGTTGAATGTTTTAGTCTTTAACTGTTGCAGCTTAGTATCATACGAATTAACGGCACACTATACTGAACCTAACCTCATGAAATATCTCTCACTGGTGAATTTATTCTCTATCTCTGCCTGATGTTTTTCAATAACCTTAATCAATGAATGCTCCTGGGGCCCAAAATTATCCAAAAGTAAACATATATAGTTAAAGCTGGTATCAATATTAATTTGTTGCTAGTGGGCCAGCAAGTCAGGCTAGAGGTCCCCATATGTGGGCATGCGTAAAACACATAATACTCGAGGAATGATCCTAAAGTATAGGCATGCCTCTAAATGGAACCTCTGCCACTACAACCTTTTTAGTTTGTATAAGTCATTCTCTAAAGGCATGAAAAACTCAGGAAAAAAACACACCACCTCTATCTGGCATGGTGTCTGTGTCCATAGTATGTTCTTTAGAAATCTGAATTTTCATTAATAGGTTACTGTCCGTATTAGTTAACCTTTTCCTTCTCTCATGAAAAGAAGCAGTTACTGGTGTAGGAGGACTGCAATCCAACTCAAGTTCTTGTGAAGTTAGATTAGCCATGTGTGCCTTCCAACAAAGCAGAACAAAACAACAGCTACTGAAGCAACCTGTAAGGCACTAAAGGTCCATAGTAGCAGAACAAATATGTAATAAACCAAAAACTACTTGGTCCACCAGGCTGTATAACTTTAATAAAACACAAAAAAAGGAACCAAATGCAAGCACATTTGGGAAAACTCCCTTTATCAGACAAATTGCACAGATATGTTGTTACTTTTTAAAAGAAAGCACAACCAATCAGACAAAAGGTCTATGCCCCTTTAAGATAGGTTTCAATGGGGCAACCCCATTCAAACCTGGGCTTCTGTCTGCCCTTAACATTTATAACATAGTCACAGTAGTGCATGCTGTTTCTGTGAGACTATACAGTAGCATTCCTGGAAATAATCATAGAAGGTATTCTATCAATTACTTGACATTGCAGACTTTCTAAAGGTCCTAGTGAGTACTGTATACCATTAACAGTGACTAAGTGGGAAGTTATCTGCATAAATTTGGTATAAGTGTGATTATTTGATGTGATTTTACTGCTAAATGATGATATACATATCTGAACCAATCTGTTGACTTTACAAAGGAGACTTAGGGGTATAACCTTTAAATATAAGCTCTGTATTAGCTTCTCTTGATACTCAATGCTTAAAACAGAAATTTAAAAAGAATGCTTATATGAATGTAGCGGTTTACTATTGACATGTTGGATGGCATTCACATGAACTGGGAATGGTTGAAAGGCTTATTTCCAATTCACAGAAGGTGGAACCGAAAATGGTCAGCTCCACAACAGCAAATGTTACTGCACATTCAATGTGCTGAGGTCAACATTCTGTCTGGAGATTGCAGTACAGTGTCGACTGGGAAATGTACCCATTTTCTTACTGTAGTGTGATCTCAGAGTCTGTATATATAGTAAACAGGGAGTGTGGGGGGTGCATCCCCCAACATGGGGGTCAGGGGGCTTGCCCCTCTCCAACACATTACTTGGGAGTGACTGGAAGGCAAGGTATGCTAAGTAATGTTGACATTGTAAAATGGTCAACATTACTGGTTTCATTATTGTTGCCTGTCCAATGTTTTTATTTTCATTATTTTTTTTCGATGATGTGAGCACTCGACAGCATCCATTTCAGGATTTCAATAGTAAACTGAATGTAACATTGCTATAGATTAATGTTGTACTAACTGTAACCTTTAAATATCATTATTGCTGGTCTTATTCTGTGTGTTGTTACAGCAGTTAGCTATTAATGAAGATCACTCTACTGTAAGCATTTATATTTTTTTCTTCTTCCCTCATTGTTCTTTCTTTTCTCTACGTGTTGGCTTCCCCTTGGGTGTTTTTTTTTACCTGGTGCTGCAAAAACTCCATCTCTGCTCCTGTGGACCCCCCATCCTGAACATGTCATTTGGCTACTAAATACATCCTTCCACAGAACCAACTACTGTTAAGTTGTTATTATTATTAATATCTCACCTGAACCATATCTGGAAGTGGTGTAAACACCAAGCCAGTGTATCTTACTGCCCCCCCCCCCACTATCCCGCATCTGCACAATCAATACCTTCTTTAACCCACCAGTATTGCCAATGGGACATAGGCTGCCAATTTTGGTCTTCTGTTGAATCCTTGTTTGAACCCAAACGTTTTTTTTAATCTTATTGTTTGAAAATAAGCTTTGCCAATGTAGTCACTTTACTGAGCACACCTAAAGCATAATAATAATTGTCCTGGATTAAAGCATATTTTGCAGGTACTGACCTTTAAATTTAGTGTCTCTGATTGTTTCTGTACTGCATGCTTCTGTACTGCAGTCATGCTTTATGGATCCAGTTCAGCCAGCTCCATTCTCTCTCGCTATGCTCGGGTTCATTCTACTCCCCTACCCTATCTTCATTCACACCCACCCTCCTTAAATTTAAACCTAAGCACAAAACACACCCCAATCATTTTAAGCTGATCCACTACCTCTGTCTCTCAAATTTCCACACCCTGTCTGCCCACCCATTACTACACCCACTATAATTTATTTCCTCCCCTCTACTAACTGTCTACTATTGGTCCTATCTTTATTACAGTCCCTCTTCTGTCCCCACCTCTTAATACCATGCATACAAAATTTTCACTAATATCTCTGATTCCCCTAACCTACCTCTTCTTCCTTGCTTTCCAAGCCACCTCCTACCATGCATCTTAAATCTTATACTTTCACTATCCAACTCACCCACACTATACCCATTACTACCATCCTATCACAAACATATACAACTCACCTCAGCTTTACAATACATCAGATATACTCTTCCTTAGAGTCAAATATTATCATTCACATACCCCTCCCTTATCTCTTCTCTCTCACTCAACACTGACATCCAAACTCAAATACCTCCTGCTCCACTCTCTAACACAACTCAAACTCCAAACTGACATTCATCCTAACCCAGGACCTATAAATACTCCACCAACCAACTCACTATTCTCCCTTCTCCCTGCCCACTTTCAAAATCAAGCAGTCACTAATACCTCCCCAAACCCCCATTTCACAAAACCAGCAATACTGACCTATTAATAATTAGCTTCAAACTAAGGAGCATTATAAGCAAAGTAAATGATTTCCATGCTGTCCTTGCCCACTACTCACCTGACCTAGTTATCATAACTGAGTCCTTGCTAAAACACCATATAAAGGATGGAGAAATTCTAACCACAGGCTACAGCAAATTTAGACATTATAAGCTTAATAAATGTGGTAGAGGTACTGCTATTATGTTTAAAGATTCTCTCAAATTATATCAGCTAAAGAGCTTGCCACCAGACCTCCCCATCTCTGAAATTCTAACCACATGCCTAGAAATGAATTCACACAAATTGATCATACTCATAGCCATTTATTTACTTTCAGGTAACAACCAATCCCATATAGAAAATCTTCTCTACTGGCCTCCACCAACTTCACCCAGGAAACACTAATTCTAAGCAACTTCAATCTCGGCTGGCTTACCTGTACCTCAGACAAGCCTTCCAACTTTATCAACCTATACGGTTTCACCCAAGCTATTAACTCTCCCACATGTACTGACAAACATACCAAAAGACAATCCCTACTTGACTGGATTCTAACCAATAAGCCCAATCTAGCTCACCTAGCAGGATGCTTACCAGACACCATCAGCGACTGCTCCCCTACCTTTCTTTTCAGAAAATCTGTACGTATCCCTCAAGACATAATTTTGAATTCATTTGCAGCAGGAAAACGTTTTGCCCCACTACCTTTAATACGTTACTTCAACAGTGCAACTTGTCTCATTTAAAATCACTTCAGTTAGATCTCGCCGTTCAGTTCTTTAGCAACACTTTCCTTGAAATACTCAGCAAGCTAGCTCCCATTAGTAAAACCACCACCAAAACCAAACAACTACCATGGCTAACTCGTGACACCAAAATTCTGCTTAAAAAAAAAAAAAAAAAAAAAAGGATAAAGCCTGGTCAGTCTAAAAAACAGCTAGAAGCAAAGATAATCTAATTTCATATCTACAACTTAGAAACCAAGCCAAGAAACAAATTAATCAAGACAAAAAAGTACTTCCAAACATCCCTACATATTAACCAGAAAATCCCCAAAAATTCTGGCAAACTGTTAATCATTTCCTAAATCCTGGTAAATCTACTACCTGGATACCAACTACCAATAACACTACAGAATGTCTGGAATCCCAATTAAATTTTCACTTCATCAATGCAATTACATCCCTCAAAACCAACAACTACTCACCCCTTATTATGCCCACATTTTCTGAACCCATCCCTAATTACTTTACCATCAAACCCATTCAAACCTGTCACATAAAAAAAAAACTGCTACCCAAATTAAAACCTTCATCCTCTGCTGCCCATCAGCTACCAAACCAATGTATAAAAATAGCAGCAACCTCCATAGCCTACCCAATATCAATACTAATAAACCACTCTGTCTCTGAATTTATGGTCCTACTCTCTGGAAAATCTCTCATAATATCCTCCCTACACAAAGATGGTCCCTCCATAGAATTCACTAACTATTGAACAATCACCATTCTCTCACCCCTTGCCAAAATCTTAGAAAAAATGCATTCACCAACAACTCCTTGACTACTTCCTTCAGAACAATATCCTATTAAATTCCCAACATGGCTTCCGCCTTAAACATAGCACTAGTACTGCCCATATCAGCTTCACCAATACTATAAACTTACTCAAAAATCAAGGCCAACTTGTCTCTGCAATCTTTCTCGACATGTCAGAAGCATTCAGTACAGTAAATCACCAAAAACTTCTCAACATACTAGCGTCATACAACCTTAGTAAAACTTCCCTATCTTGGATTCACAGCTATCTGTCTAATAGACAGCAAGCCACAAAATGGAAAAATTATCTCTCTCCTGTCCTAACTAATTCAGTGGGTGTCCCCCAAGGATCTATCCTTGGACCTCTCCTTTTCACCATATGTGTCAATAACCTCAATACTTCCACCCATTTAGCCTCTATCATTCAATACTCAAACAATGCCTCCTTTATCTGCTCTGCTCCTAACCCCTAAAACTACAGGAAATAACATAAAAAACTCCAAGAGACATTGAAAACTTTCTATCTGACCACCAACTCATACTCAACCCTAATAAAACTAAGCTCATGGTTTTCTTAAATTCTAAAGCAAAAAAAAAAAAATGAACCACTACTTACCATCTACTTTTCCAATGGCACAAAAATTGAACCAGTAAGCCAAACTAAACTACTAGGACTTACTGTAGACAACTGTCTAAAATTTGACAAGCATATAGCACTATCAAAAAGTCCATATTAAACGTGGTTCACTCTATAGGTACAAACTATTCCTTACTAACAATGCCCAAACAGCTATAGCCAGATCACACCTACTATCCTCCCTCCTTTATTCTTCTCAAATTTTCACCAACCTTCGCAAGTCAGACCTAAATAATTAGAGTCCTGTTATAACAAAATTGCTAAGATTGCTGCAAACCAAGCCTACAAATGCCATCACTGCACTGTACTTCAACTAAACTGGACTGAACTACCCAGGTTACTTACCCTCAACCAACTCTCCACTGCCGACAGCATCATTTATAATCTCAACAACTGCCCTGCACTCAAGACCTGGTCCAAGCCAATTTTAACTGTAGGTCCCTAAGATCATCTGACAAACTACTCCTAAAAGTAACCAAATTACATAACTACTATGGGGAATCCCTGTACTCCAATAAAATATCCAAAGCTTGGAACTCTATACCCCAACATATCCTGCAAACCTCTGATAGTTACAAATTCAAATTACTCCAAAAAGTCTAGTTCACTAATCATTGACTATGCTCTTACTCATCCCCAGGCTAATTTCTCCCAAACCATCTCTCTCACTTTAATTATAGCACAATCCCTCTCATTCACATACATCCCCTTTTTCTCCTGAGTTAACATCCATCTTCCTTTTCTCCTCTTCCTTTTTTTGTCCCAAGTTAACATTTTTCAACCTTTCTCCTCTTCCTACCTTACAAAAAAGAAAGGGAGACAGAGACAGATAGTACAACGCTATACTATGTAGTATTTTCTACTGATTCCATACTGTATTTTATACTGTAGTTTATACTGATACATGACATTGCAAATCATTTTTATTTCAATTTTTCTGCAGTGCTAAAACATGTCAAGGTTTAACATTTTTGTATGAGGTATCTATCTTATTGCTTTGTATAACTTCTCTGCTGTCATTGATTGTCAATATTATGGAGCTTTTCTCCCGGGGTCTCCACTGAAAATGGGCTTCTAGCCCAGTCAGACACTACCCAATAAACAAATGTAAATAAATAAATAAATAAACAAACATAATTTTCTAATAATTGCTTTTTTTGCAGACAGCTGAATTACACTCAGCAAGTCCTTAGATTTCAAAGTAATTCTGATTCTGTATCACAGCTCAAAAAATATTTCTTTAGTTACACCAATTTGCTCACCCGGTATTTCTGACACAGTAGTTTTTAGGGAATTTTTCAAGTCTGCCAACTCATTACACTCCTAAAAAATATGTTTTCAATTATCTCTTTCTTCTCATCACTTCCCATTTCCAATCTACCTGAGGAATCTGTTTGGGGTATACATATACCTATTCAAACACTTCCAAGCAAAGATCCTAAATCATCTAGATTGTGTTCCATATTTGGGAAATATACATATAACCTCCCATTGTTTCTTTGTGAATTGCTTATCCAGTCTCCCTTCCCAATCCTTTCTAACCTCCTCTGATGGATTCCTATAGTTATCATGAAATATTTTATATGTCCTTCTAATTATCCCTTTTCCAACAAAAACGTCTGTTCTAGATTCTACTAAAAACTCTACCAGTGCTGGCCTTTCACGTTGGCTCTCCCCATTCATTTCTCTTTGCCCATACTCTGATATCAATTCTTAATATGGAAGACAATCTCTAACCAGCAGTCCAAATGAATTCTTGACATCTGCCAAATGTATTACCTTCCCTTTCTAATTATTTGATTCCAATACCTTGGCTTATTTGCTAGTTTTCTACAGTAAATTACATCTCTTCTTACCTATTCTTTGTACCCCTAACCTATTCTTTGTACCCCTAATTGCAGCAATCCCAAATGGCAGAATTACATTTCTTTATTCCCATGTTGACTTAGTTCTTAGACTATTTTCTGCTACTTTATGAATATAATATTCTATATGATTATTGTTATTCTCCTTAAGGATCTGCATTCAAAATCTCAGTCTCTCCTTATTTCTTGAGCTTCCCCCAATTCCATCATTATCTCTTTTCACTTTAAATTATAGCTTTCTGCTTGTACTATATATAGGAGTCTTAACTGTGTAGCTCTGACATACCCTTTCAAAGCAGGTAATCCCAAACCACTTTGTTCTATTGGAAGGATTAACTTATCCTAATTGACTCTTGCCATCTTCCCCTCCAGGATAAAGGCCTTTAACTCTATATTAATTACTATCCTCAACTTCTCCTTTGGTTAAAAAAATATGCCAGAACAGTGTATAAAATTAAAGGGACTAAAAACATTTTCGCTGCTTGTATATTGCTATCAGTATCCATAAACCAGAGCTTCCAATTTCTCAGGTTTTGCGTTATATTTTGTTTAGTCTCTTCCTACATATCGTTAGCTGCCATAACAGAATCCTAAGTACTGCAGTTTATCATGTCCCCATAAAGTACAGTTGTGTAACATCTTACCATAATAGTAGATGTCTTTTTCTTCACTGTTGAAGTATCCTTCACTGAAGGGATCTCCTGCCAAGGATAGTTCAATGTCAGGTGGATATACCAAAGCCTTTGGATTTTATAAATGCCATATATCACACATATGCTCCCCACATAGGGCATAAAATATAAAGGTGACATAGAGACACAAATACTCAAAACTGAATTGCCCCACGAGGAACAAAATGTCCTCAAGGACAATGTAGAACATGTACATCTTCGAGAAAAAAGTTCAGAAGGGAATGGAAGTGACAACCCCTCAGCTAGGGTGGTAACAAAAGACAGGAGCAAGAGCCTTCACAGAGGGGGATGGGGGAGGGACCAAATACTGCAACAGAAGAGTAACATAAGGGCATCTACTGTTATGCTTCGATTTTACACAATGGTACTATATCCTTCCATATCACTGCTGCAGTATGCTTCACTGAAGAGACAGTACAAGAGCTAAGAAGATGACTGGGAGAAGGAAGGCACAGAAGTGTCCTCTTCAAACCTATGCAAAAATCATCCTGGAAAAACCTGCCCAAGTCCTGGAAACAACATCCAATTTGTAATTCTTAGTAAAAGTATGAACAGAGGACCAAGTAGCAGCTTCAAGGATGGAACTAGTGCCCAAACTCCTGAAAACAACACCAAAAGAGACCACTGCCACTGTAGAATATGCCTTTATGGATGAAGAAAGGCATTTGCCATGAAAAGAATAACAAAAGGAAATGCCCTTAGAGATCCAGGAGGAGATGATTTGCTGGGAAACAGCTAAACCCAAAGTTCTGGCATAATAAGAAACAAAAAGTTGCTCTGATTTTTGAATACCCCTTGTTTTAGCCAAATAATATATAAGCTATCTATGTAGATCCAATGTGTGGGGTACCTTCTTACTGGAAGACTGCAGAAAAGTAAAAATGGAAGGAAAGTGAATAGATTGATTAAGTAACAACTTAATAACCACCCTGGGCAGAAAAGAATGATTAGTGCAAAGAGACACCCTGTCTCTGTGAAAAATTGAAAAAGGAGGAATGGCCATAGGAGCTTGATGCTCTGACATGCTCTTGGCTGAAGTAACAGCCAAAAGCAGAACAATCTTCTAGTACAAATTCTGCAAGGAAGCTAAACTATCAGGTTCAAAAGGAGTCTGAGTCAATTTTTCAAAAACAAAATTGAGGTCCCAAGCAGGAAGAAAGGGCTTTCTTGGTGGGGTGCTTATATGAAGATATGAAGGACACCTTTCAGAAATTGCTTGGCCTCGAACTGAGAAGCCAAAGAAGATTTCAAGGGCAGACAAGCAGAGATAGCTGGAAGATGAGCTTTAACTGAAGAATATGCTATGCCAGCATGGAGCAGATCACACAAATAAGAGAAAACCAAAGGGACCCCTACTAAGAAGGGGTACCGATGATGACACAGGCACCAAACAGAAAATCTCTTCCATTTTGACATATATGATTTTCTGGTAGTGGGTTTCCTGGCCTCCTGCAGAACCCAAAGCACATCCTCAGAAAAGAGGTGCCTAAAAGGGATGAAAACCCTATTACCACTCACAGTGTCATTTGGAGAATGGATAAGTAAGGCTGGATAAGAGATCTGTTGCCTTGGAGAAGATCCACCCAGTGAGGCAAAATCACAGAAAGGTCTGATGAGGGATTCTTACACAGGAATTTCTGAGCCTCAGGAATCTTATAGAACCTGTCTGTTTTGTTTAGGATCAAAGGGCTGAGATTCAGGGGCTTTAGAAGCAGATGTAATAGCGCTTAGAATAGCTTCCAAAACAACAGGAAATGCAGATGGTCTAGAAGAATCCATCATGATCTCTCTTCTGGGTGTTTAGACACTTGGGAGCTCTTTCAATGAAAACATTCCAGCATTTTAATAATGATGTCACCAAAAGAAAGTTCATCATCCAAGGAGTGAGGGGAAAGAGTCTACTCTTCATCAGACCTCAAAGCAAGTGGAGAGTGACTCTGGGAGGAATAAGCCAAAAATTCCTCCCCAGAAGCCAAATCATCATCCTCATCGGATGAATCAGAATTCCTAGGTCTTTTGCAGGGAGAGGAAGAAGAAAGAAAATCAACTGAAGAAGCTCTTGTTGCTAAAAACCTCCAAAAGGCCTGACAGGACTTCACCCAAGGTAATTTTAAAGCTGTTATGGCTTTAAAGCCTCATCAACCACATGTCTTGCTTTTTGTTTCTTTTTAAAAGGATCATCTACCCTAATAAACTTAGGGGTTACTGAACCCTGTCTTCCTTCTATAAGAGAACCCTGTATTTCTTCTCTTACAAATATCTGTGAAATCCCCCTATTCTCTTCAGAAATTATCATCTGCAGTTCCCCCTCTTCTCTAAACAGATGTTGGCTATCCTCAGAGGACATGTGAATGGCATGTCCAATGTCACACTCAAACAGGGTTGCAACAGAGGGAGTCGGCATTGCATTTGGATATTCCTCAGGTACTTCATCTGACCCTAGAGAGAAATCTTGCAGATGATGGACAGCAGAAGTCTCTGGTTGTAACTTTTTTGACTTCTTTTCTGAATGTGGCTGGACATCTGGGCAAGTGGTTTCAGAAGCCATAGTCCCTTGAATTACAAATTTCAACCACTGATTCTCTACACAGACAGAAAGAAAAAGAAAAGACGGCTGTGCATAGCATTAAGAACAGCAAATATCATACTGTTTTTGGTTATGATCTACACCCAAGCAAAAAAGGCACTTCTCATGTCTAGCCATATGAGGAATCTGCTTTCCACACTCACATTTCGCCTTTTTGGACAACATGAACCTTCAATAAAATAAGCAATAAGAAAAAAGGTAAAATTCCTAAAGGGGTAATTCCCTGTCCTAGGTTCAGAGAACTGTATAAGATGAATAATATTCAGTCTGAATTCAAAACACAGCATGCAGACTTGCGGTAAAGACGTTCTGAGAACTTGGCTCTCATATGTTACTTGTGTCAACCCCTGGCTGAGACTGAAATGCATCCAAAAGGATCAGTGCTCTACCTTGGTTAACAAATTCAAAAATAAAATAAAAAATGTACCTTCACACCTTGGATGCATGGCATAAGTATGACATAGCTCGTGTAAGGACCCAAGGCTTTGGTATGCAGGCCAGACATACAACTATCCTTGGCAGGATATCCCTACTGTAAGGAATACTGCAACAGTGATTAAGGAAGAACATTGAATGTGCTCCAGAAGGGTGTTAATCTACAAGTAATGCCCGCTAAAAAACAAATCTGCCCTTTCATGACAGCATATTAAGCTGCTGTGAATATTGGGCAGTTACTAAAGCAAACTGACCTAATTTTTTACACTTACTAAAGACTGCTTTGCTGTTTAGCAAATGTAAAATGCTAAAACCTAGCACTAAAGACACGGAGATTATTCCCCAAGACTATAATATAGTAAGACTTGACCGTCCCATAAGAAAAGGTGGTGGTGTTGCAATTCTTTTTAAAAATCATCTGAATATCACTACCCTTCCAGCTTCTCCAACTCAAGATAGCAAGATAGAAGCCATCATTATCAAATTCCAATTAAATTCCAAAAAATCCCTTTATATCATCTGTATGTACCTGCCTCCTGGTAGCAATATACCTATCCTAGAAAATTATCTTAGTTGGATATCTGCTACTTATCCACAAGAAACCATCATACTAGGCGACCTGAACATAGACTGGAATAGTATTAATGCTGAAAATCCTTCATCTCATATCAACCTTCATGGTTTTACCCAAACCATTACCTCAACTACTAGGCTCAATAAACATACTAATAGAGAAAGCATTTTAGACTGGATACTTATAAACAGAGTCAAAAATAATTACAAAGTAGGAACCTTGCCAGATGATATCAGTGATCACTCTTTAACTTTTATAACAAGAGAAAAAACTGATTGCTTAAACCCCCACATTATAAGAAAAATACGCACCATCAAACATTTTAATCTAGACCTGTTTCAGACTGAACTTAGTGTATGTAACTGGAACCCCTTAAAAACACTTCCTCTTGAAAATGCAGTACTACATTTTAACAAAATGTTTTTATCCATTCTTAACTTACATGCTCCTGAACGTATTATTAGAATGAAATCTAATACAGCCCCTTGGCTCTCCCATGAAACCAAAAAACTTATTCTCACTAGAAATAAAGTCTGGGCCAGATGGAGATCCCACAGAAATAACCCTGATCTTCTACACTTCCGACAGCTTAGAAATCTAACTAAAAAGGCAGTAATATATGACAAAAAAAAAATTCTATGTCGAACTACAACAAACTCATCTTAATAATTCTAAACTCTTCTGGTCTTCAGTCAATAAACTCCTCTCCCCAGGAACTTCCAAAACACCTTCCCCACTAAATGCAGACCCTGATACCCCACAACAAACTGCAGATGCTTTTAACTCTTTCTTCACTGAAACTATACAAGCTCTAGCTAAACAACTTAATGCCAACAACTTCTGCCCACCAAGTAACCTAACAAACTCCTCTTTTAAATTTTCACTACAACCTATCTCTACATCTTACATTCACAGACTTCTTCTCAAACTAAAACCGTGTACCCCCTCTGCTGATAAGCTCCCTTCTCTTTTTCTTCTAAAGGCTGCCAAGGTTATAGCATATCCTATATCTATTCTCATAAATAGGACAATCAAAGAAGGAACCATCCCTGATATCTGGAAGGTCTCTCATATTATCCCACTTCACAAAGGTGGAAACCCCACAGACTACACTAACTATAGACCTATTGCTCTCCTCTCACCTTTGGCTAAGATTATGGAGAAATGTATTCACCATCAACTTGTACAATATCTCTCTCTTCACAACATAATAGCAAACTGTCAACATGGCTTTAGACCGCATCACAGTACTACCACTGCCTTGCTCTCCTTTGTAGATACTATTAATCAGAACCGCAATAACAACTTACTCTCTTCTGCCCTCTTCATTGACCTCTCCAAAACATTCGATATGGTCAACCACTCTTTATTTCTTAATACTCTTGAATCCCTCTCTTTTGATATACTAGCCATTAAATGGTTTAAATCCTACCTTACAAATAGAAAACAAGCAGTTCTTTGGGATAACCACACTTCTTCTCTTTTGCCCGTTTCTATCAGCGTTCCACAAGGCTCTATCCTTGGCCCACTTCTCTTTTCCCTCTTTATTAATGATCTTCAAACAATAATCCCTCAAGCAACCTGCATTCAATATGCCGATGATTCTACGCTCATCTGCTCAGCATCTTCCACCCCAGAACTTATCTCTCTCACCCAAAAAGTGTTTAATACCGTAGAAACATGGTTCTCCAGTCGATTCCTCTTACTAAATGCTAAAAAAACTAAACTTCTTCTTTTTACCCCCACATCCAGGGCCTCCCCCTTACATTTCTCCATCTCCTCCAACAGTGCCACTGTCATCTCACCCGACACTTCAACTAAATTGTTAGGCATTACCATTGACAATAATCTCTCATTCGATCAACACATTAACAACTCCATAAAACTAGTTAACAGAAAAATAGGATCCTTATATCGAATTAGACCATTTCTTACACCATCTACTAGAACTAGGATTGCTCACTCCCATCTTATTTCTACTCTTCTTTATGCTTCACCTATTTTTACTAACCTCAAAAAACCAACCTTAACAAACTGGCAACCTGCTATAATAACATTGCCCACTTCGCTACTGGTAACCCCTACAAAACCCATCACTGTCTCAACTTAAAACTTCTAGGCTGGCTAGAGTTTCAGAACTATCTTACAATCCATCAACTCTCTATTGCCCATAAAATACTGTACCAACCTAATAATACCCCTATACTCTCACAACTCATAATCCCCTATAACAATCTCAACTCTCTCCGCTCTTCCAGTAAACTCTTGACAAGTTCACTAAAATCAAATAACAATGCTGGCGACTCACTATTTACCAATGCTGTAGGGACAAAATGGAATTTGTTACCTTCTACTATAACAAAGATTACATCATTGCCTCTTTTCAAACAAAATATTAAACTGCATTTCCAAAATCACTGGCTTTGTTCCTGTAGTAAACCTGATTAACTTTCCACTAGTAGTACCTAATTTTAAAACTATCTCTCTTACTCCTCTTTGAATCTTTTCTCTACTTGCCTTTCTTATCTCCTCCCACTGCTTCTCTACCTGTTTACTGTCTTAACTTGCTCTCTTTTCCACAATTAATTCCTTCCTATTTTCCTTTATTCTTATCACTCTACTTTTTCTTACCTCCTTTCCTTGTTTACTTTATTCTGATAAGTATTTTTCAACTTGTATAATGTTATTTGGACTGTAATTGTGTGTTGTAGTAATTAACTCATGTAGTAGTAATTTAAATTGAAGGGTTTGCTTGTTTCTGTTTTTTGCAAACTCTATTACTAACTCTAATATATTCTTTTATACATTTTTGGTATGGTTTTTCTGGATGTATCTTACTTCTGTGGAGCTTTTCTCCCCGGGCCGCTACTGAAAATGGAAATGTCTCCAGCTAGCCTAGCCCGGTCAACAAATGTAAAATAAAATAAAATAAATAAAAAAAATTAAAATGACAAAGTAAAAAAAAAATAATTAATAAAAGTGTATGTCTTTTTATTTATATGCCTGTTTGAATATATTTCTGAATATGTGTGTTTCTATGTATGTGTCTGTAGGGCTGTCTGTCCTTCTGAAATGTGTATGTGTGTATGTATAGACATTAAATACTTACATAACTTAATATTCTGGATGAAAAACACTTCCTACAACAACAGTTACATATATTTCATCAAGTTTGCAACAGCCCATTCTCTAAATGCAATAATGCTCTCCAGGGTGTGTGTGTTATTGTGGAAATAACATCCTTACAGGGGGTGTAGAGGCCCTCCACCTGCAGCATCTACAGAAAACACCTGGGTATAAATTATTTCCAGAGTACCTCCTTGTCTGGCATTATTGTTTGCTTATTATGCTAAAAACTTTATGTAACTGTAATGTTCTGTGCTTGAAAACCTCATATGTGCTGTCATAATCCCTACTGGAAACTGGGTATTACTGTTGAAGTACTGTAGTAATAACAGAAGGGGGACTAATGAGATACAATTTCTTATGTAATCTTACACAACATTTCTTATAAAATCCTGTCAGGTGACATATCCTAGCATGTAGTGAAGCTAAGTTTCCTCCTTCCCATTTTTTCCTTTACAATTCAGGCACGCAGTTGCAATATGATAGCTCCTGTTTGTCTGTTCTGCTCTCTGATCATGGGGCATTCTAAGCCTTAAAGACCAATATGTCATCTTTACCTGAACATATAAAGCCCATTAACCGAAAGGGTACATCCGCAGCTTGCCCTAATGTGCAGTGGTCTAACATGAAGGGAGCTGTGGAAGGAGTAGGAAACCAAAGTCATGGATAGTTACCCTCCACACGTCGACCTGGTTACTGAGCATCCACTGATATTTTAAAAATCCATCAGTCTAGCACAAAAATACCCGCGGTAGTGGTGCTGCTGTAGCGTTGTCACCTCACAGCAAGACGTTGTCCCATTCGATTCTCAGCTAGAGCGTCTTCTGTTTGGAGGCATGCGTGAATGAGCATGCCTTCATTGAAGGTTGTGCATCAGGGCTGGTAACTCAGCACAAAAAAATCCACTACCAAACATTAGCAGACCGGAGTTCTGCTGTGGCGACCCCTAACCGGGATAAGCCGAAAGACACAACAACAATAAGTCTAGGGTACAAAAATATTTGGTTCCTTATTATACCTTTTAAAGATGTAGTATTTCATAAATATTCACCATACAGCCTTATAAGGTAATAACAAATAACACGTTAGTGTCAGCAGTGCCAGATACAACACAAGGTGATATAAGCAGCTGCCTAGGGCCCAGAGCTGACTTGATGGCTTCATAAATCTTAAAAAAAAATGTTCCACTCACATCTGCCACTCAATTATCTTAGGCTGTTTAGCTGCAGATTGGGCCAGCTCTACTGCTAAGTTGTGCTACAACTCTTTCATTAGCTCAAAAGCTCTACATTAGAGCCAGAGAGACTTCATACAGTTTAAACTGAGCACTGCAGAAAGCATGGTCTTTTCATTTTTAGTAAAGCTGATTCTGAAAGAGAGATAGTCACAAGATCACATACAAGAGTACCCAAAATACAACTCAGGTAGACTTACTCCTAGTAAGGAAAAGGCACTGGGGTAGAATCCATGATTCCAAAGTCAACCCCAGTGAAACAGCTGGCTCACAGCATAAACCACTAGTTGTCACAATCATCTGCAAGCAGTGGTCAGAGAAGGCTCTAAGGTTAACAGAGAGCAGGCTGAAGACCTGGAAGTTGACTGGAGAGAAAATACAGCAGTTCAAGGAATTACTCGGGTCTACGTTAAATGTTCAAACGTCCAAAATGTCGAACATTACATGGTCGAGACCAAATGTTCACCATTTAGATGTTTGAACATAAAACAGAAAAAAGAAAACACAGAAAAAAACACTTTAACAGTGTAGGCAGGGAGGGAAGCCCACCTGTACCCACCAACACCCCCCTACTTAAATATACCAACTCCGAGACCACACTTCAGTGCAGAAAAGGGAAATTCTCCCTATCTGCACCATACAGTGCCATTGAAAGTATCTCCGAGCACTCAAAATTTCAAATGTTTGGTCTCGACCATGTAACATTCGAAATTTTGAGCATTCAAAGATTTGACAGGTACCCGAATTACTCAGGGCTCTAGCACCTCAAGAATAGAAGGAAATTGATGGAGTTGAAGAAAAGTGTTAGCACCTAAAAACAGCATATGTTAGGACAACAGAACAAATATGTGGCTGAGCCAGGTATGGAAATAAGGTACATAAGGAAATCTGGTGGTGAAATGCAGAAGTCCAGTAAGTCATCAAAAAAAAGAAGGAGTGCAGGAAGAAGTGGGAGACAGAAAAGACTGACCAGGTTAGGAAGGGCTACTGGTTGGCTAACAAAGAAGCTAAGAAAGAAGTTGCAATAGCAAAGAATAGGGCATTGGAGGCACTCTACCAACTTCTGGAAAGTGACTCAGTAAGGGGCACAAAGAAACTATATCAGGTTGCAAGGCAAAGACAGAAAGATAAAGAAGATAGTCAGACACAATTCATAAGGGATGCAGGCAACAACCTGCTCACCAGTCCACAGGACATCAAAGGCAGATGGAAGGAGTATTTCCAGCATCTTCTGAATGAAGAAAACCCCACAGAAGCTGTACTGCCCCAGAAACAGCCTACAATGAGAGAAGAAGAGGAGCCCACCGTAGAAGAAGTAAGAACAGCACTAAGGAAGATTCAGTCAGGGAAAGCAGCAGGCTCAGATGAGGTCACAGCAGATATGATAAAGATGCTGGTGAGATAGGGGAGAAATGGCTCCTGAGGGTGGAGAGAAAGGTGTATCCCAGATGACTGGAGAATAAGCATACTCATGCTAGTGTACAAGAACAAAGGGGACATCCACAACTGTGGGCAGTACAGAGGCATCAAACTCCTACCACAATGCATGAAAGTTCTGGAGAGGGTGTTTGATAAATGGATATGCAGAGTAGTAGAATGTAAGAAGGGAGATGAGCAGTTCAGCTACAGATCAGCATGCAGCACAAAGGACCCGATGTTTGCATTAAGACAGATACTTGAGAAGAAGCTAGAGGTGAAAAGAGAGTCCAACTGGGCATTCCTAGAGTTGGAGAAAGCATATGACAAGTTCCCAAGAAAGCTGATCTGAGCAGTACTGCGATGGTTTGACGTCCCAGAAACATTGGTAGAATTAGTGTAGGCTACGTACAAGGACCCAGTGACCCAAGTATGAACAGTGCTCGGACTCACAGAGGAGTTCCCAGTGGGAGTGGGTGTACACCAGGGTTCAGCTCTGATCCCACTGCTGTTCATACTGGTGATGGACTACAT